>NC_140165.1:136647129-136744629 GCF_963971535.1 Notolepis coatsorum | reverse complement strand
CACTTATGTCGCTAAGGAGGCATTTTCATCAAATGTGGTGACTTTCATGGGTTTATTATTAAGGGAAATGCGCTTACCGTCTTTAATTTACATTATTAATTTAGCTGACGCTTTTATCCAAAGTGACTTACAAACTGTGAGCAAGTCAGCAGGAGGGGTACACCTCTGACGGCTAAAGGCCCTCCCATAGTCGAGCAGACTGTACACAGAGCAACTCCGCGGAGGTCCGCGAGGACTCAAAGGGAGTCAAAGCAGACCCACAGCAGAGTGCAAAGTGCGAAGCTCCTATTTTCTGACGCGCGGACGTCCGCTGAGATCAAAAGCTCAAAGAGTCCGCGCGGACCTCCGCGGAGTCTGCTCTGTGTACAGTCGGCTCGACTATGGGAGGGCCTTAAGGGTAAGAGGTAGTGTTTGTCTAGCAGTGTTGAACTTGAGTGCTACACTCTGTGTACATAGTAGTATAGACATAGTAGCAAAGTAGGTAGTAGTATAGGGATAGTAGCATAGTACATAGTAGATAGTAGTATAGACATAGTAGCAAAGTACATAATAGTAAAAGACAGTAAGTGTTGTTCAGCCCCACTCCATTAGCTTTAGCCAAAGAAGCAATCTACATTGGAAGTGAGAGCGTACAATCCATTCACCTAAAAATGACATGTCCTCTGTTGCTCTCTGTTTCAACGCACATACTGACCTGAAAGCTCTGATGGCTTACACTCTTACACCAAAGGCGAAAACAATCACTCCAAGCAACACAAAGAGGCCCCCTGCGATATCACCCCCGTGGACTTGGCACTGGATGACCTTTTGTAGAGCTGCTCTCTCTCTTTGCAGATGATATTGTCGTAGGTCTCCTGCAGCTTGTTAAAATAGAACGCCAGTGCGGGGATGTAGCCCGAACCAATCAGGAAGTTCAAAATGGCCTTCCCCCGCAGTACAGGGGGGCAGCAGTAAAGGACTCTAAAACCCCCCCAAGGCGAGCATCAGTAAGGCATAACACATCAGAACCCCACCGCAGACTATCAGAACCCCACCGCAGACCATCAGAACCCCACCGCAGACCATCAGAACCTCACCGCAGACCATCAAAACCCCACTGCAGACCATCAGAACCCCACCGCAGAACATCAGAACCCCACCGCAGACCATCAGAACCTCACTGCAGACCATCAGAACCCCACCGCAGACCATCAGAACCCCACCGCAGTCTGCAAGGGCCTTGAAATGAAGCCTGTGCCCAGCCCGAGCCCGTGAACTTCAGGCCCTGCCCGAAAATAAGCCTGACTGTAAATAACATTTTAAGCCCTAGCCCGAGTGAAAACCCAAAAAAAAAATATATATTAGACTTACATTTTTTTTTTTTTTGTATTTGTTTTAAATATTCGAAACACGGTTTTATATGAACTTATAAGGTCTACCTAAATAACAGATAGTGAAAACTAAAGAAGCATTAATTATATAGCCAAATATTTAATAATTTCTTTGTTTTAAATATTCGAAACACTGTTTATATATTAACTTAATAAATAAACAAAAACGAAAATGTCCAATAGGTCTAACTAAATAACACATATCACGCTGAAAACTAACAAGCATTCTATAGCCTGTTTCGCAAATGTCTCTATTTCCCAGCGCTCGCGTTAGACTGACACGGTGCCTCGTCACAATCAGTCAAAAATCACTGCTAGGATGCTACCGAATCCGATGTCGCGAGTATACAGAGGTACTGGCAGACACAGACTAAAACATTAATGTCATCATCATGACACAAAAGTATACAGAAAAAACTCGACCGCAGCAGCCAATTATAATAAATAAATCAGGACTCACCACGCTGTTGACGTCAGCAACAAACACGTCTGGCGTTGAATAACGTTAACCAACCAGCTGCTACATCCAAGAACAAATTAAAACGTTCGCCAACTGGCTATAAATTATTCCAACTTCAACTAACAATTGAAGTTATTGAACCACTTCGGTCTGCTCTTGTCCACCATCCACCGTTGATGTCCTGTTCAGCACTGTTCTACTGTCCTAAAATTCTCCCTGCGGTAATTACATCCAAATGTTTCCAAAAATCCAGCTTTCCCAGACGCATTGGGAACTTTCAAAAGCTCTCCCTTTCCCTAATTCCATATCTGTTAACTTATCCATCGCGACTCAGAGACACGCTCTGACTCTCTGATCTCTGATCTCTGATGACAGCTGGCGCAAAAGAGAAACCGAAACTTAAGGTTATCCTATAACCCTAGTTATATGAGTATAGAGAGCACGCAATAAAAAAATTAAAATAAAAAAAAGACGGCGCTGCCCCGGCCCGTCCGAGCCCGAATTGTTTATTTTAAAACAAAGCCCTACCCAGCCCGAACCCGTCGGGTCGGGTAGGGCCCTGTCGGGCTCGGGCAGGGTTGCAGTGCACTGATCAGAATCCCACCGCAGACCAGAAGAAACAGTCCTTCACCCAGTCTGAATCGACCCCGGTAAAAGCACTCGCTCCACCATAGTAATAATGGTAGAGTCTTCCCAGACTGGCCAGGTCAGTTGCTGTACAACACCTCGGCACAGATCACTATAAGCACATTGGGTCTCATTCTCCAAGGACTTATGACAAAAAGGGCTTTCTCTTAGGGCCATTTGAGACCTTTTCGGGCGGATTTTGGGATTCACCAACCGTCCCAATAAAACATATATAATTAATATTATATTATAATATATTGTCTATATTCATGTCTTGCCCGAAAAGGTCTCAAATGGAGAAAAAAATTGAGAAAGCCTTTTTTGTCGTAAGTCCGTTGGAGAATGAGACCCAATTTATCTTCTTGTCTGCATCTCCTGTCATTGGCAGACCCCCTTTCTTCCCTGTCTCCCCTACTTCCGTCATCAATGGAAGAGTGTTGTGTGGTGTGTCCCTCCCTCTGCAATGCTCATAATGTGTCCCTCTCATGGTATCTCCCCCTCTCTGGCATGGTGAGACAGTTATTAGGTACACACATGCTTTAGCTTCTTCTTCACCAGAGTCAAACAAGAACATGGATCCTTTCCTTGCTGTGTGTTCAGTAGAAAGCTATCCTGTTGTAAGCTAGCCTAGCACAAATTAATATGGACCACTAGCCTAGCTTAAAACTTAAGATGTGTTTTTGGCCAACAGCTGGCCTAGCTGGTCTGTATCCACCTCCATTCATTTGTGCTAAGCTAGGCTAGCCTGCAGCCGGATAGCTTTCTGCTGAACGCAGGAGAGGAAATTGGTATCTATGTCCATGTCTGACGAGAAGACGGTATGTGCATTTCCCATAATGTTGGTGTATTCCTTTAAGACTCATCTTTAGATACACTGGAAGCTATGGCAATGGTGTATCGGTAAAAGATTATGAGAAATAATTGCCGATTTCATGTTTGTATCAAGGCAAGGATGACTTGGAACCCACCTGTCAAAGGGACTGGTATTGTCCTTTTAAAACCACAAGATATCAAATCGTAGTTCAGAGATACATTGGATAAGACAGTGTAGCCTCAACCAAGTACAGTTACGTGGAATACTTTGTTATATGGCCTGAAGGTGCATCCATTCTGAGCATACTGTAAAGTCACACACAGTGGGGGTCAATTTTTTTTTTTTTATCCACTTTTTCTCCCATTTTTCTATATTTTCTCCCATCCCAATTTCGTATCATCCAATTCAACCCTCCCCTGTCACGGACGCTGTTTCTTGCCTCCCACAAGCCGGCTGCAATGTGGACTAAGTCATACATAGCACAAGTCCCCTCCGGTACTTGAGGTAACAGCAGTCGCATCTTTTCACCTGCGCAGCTCGATCTCTCAGTGGCGAGGAGTAACGCGTGGGAGGCTCACGCTGCCCCCGACACTTCCTGATTCTACTGCGCAGGCGCACCAACCGACCTGTAGGAGTCGCTGTCCACAACGCCCGATCCCCACCCTTCAGTTTCCCTCCCCGTAATACGGCCAATGTGTATTACTGTGGACGACCAGCTAAACTGAAAGCAAATGTGGAGCGCTGGGATGGAACAGGCGATCCCAGCGTCTCCGCATTCGTGGCGAGCGCCTTGCCCACTACGCCACGTAGCCGCCCAGTGGGGGTCCATTTTAAAAGAAAATGTGCATATGAGTACATACAGCAATCATAGTGGCATGGTGTATAATAGGCTGGTTGCTGGGAGAGGTTTAGTGGTAAGATATATGGTTATCTATCAGCCCTACTGCTGACATCAGGCTCACAGCAGAGCTGGAATCTGCTTTCCCCCCATGGGACGGACTGCTAAGAGGGGGCAGAGAAGGGCATGCGAGCAGCATCTGTGGGGAGGGTAAAGGGTATAGTAGGGAAGAGATTTCCCCTGCATGAGCATGAGAGCGCGGGACAGGGGAGAGTGGGGTGAGATTAGGCAGACCAACACAGGGTTACTGGGCAGGGTAATAAAGAGACGGTAGACCAGGCTCTTCTGACACCTTTGTGATTCTGCTGATTCAGCTTCTGCATGACTCTATTTCCAAGACAGATACCACAGGGTATAGAGATGATGAGTGACAGGCATAGCCATAACCTATGGATAGGGCGAGGCTCCAGATCGATACATAGCTAACAAGCCTGGGTGATGTCCTTCTTCCCGTATAACATTAGATGCAGTCGAGACCTCAACAAGATCAGTGGGTCCAGTTAATTCCAACTGTTTCTGGTATAACATAGGTGTGAGTCGTGTGGGACCATGCTTGTGTTTAGAGTTTAGAGCCCTGGGCCCTCATTTATCAATTTTTCTTAGAAAGTATTCTATTTTCATACGTAAGCAGCACAGAATTTAGAATGTGTGCACGCACAAAGAAAAAACATGATTTATCAACCGTGCGTACACAGGTCCTACGCTCCTCCGTGTTGATAAATACCTCTTTGTTCTACCGTCAATGCTCGTGCATGATTATCCATATATGGTCATGAAAGTGATGAAACACCCCCCATGGGATGTGAAATAATGGACTGACCCGAGCGGAACTCTGAGAAACTTCACGGGAGATTGTTCACTGAGGCGCTGCCGAAACCAAGAAGACACAACGCGTGTTATGGGATAAATAAAAGGCTGACTTGTAAACGGTGATGTCAGATATCAACGGCTCCCTAAGACCATTGCTGCAATTCTGCCTGGACAGCTCAAAATACTAATAAAGACCGTTCGTTGACCACTGTTTGGCGTTGGTGGTTTGATTGATTGATTGAAAAGTTTATTAACAGATTGCAGAATGGGTACAGTACAGTACAGCTCAATACATACAATTGTTAAGGGGATGCAGACCAGAGAAAGACTTTCGTCTTGTTTACATCAGGGTCCCCCCCATGTTGTTGTCGGTATTAGCCTAATACCGATAACAAAATAGATGCCTCTAAAAATCATATACTATTAGGTAGCCTATATGAATTACATATAATAGCAGCCATAGCCTACATTATGCAACAGTAACTTGCGCATACCAGTGTATGCGACGGACCAGTGTATACCTTATATCATATCATATTCATATTCATATAATAGTTTACTCTATCAGCATACCAGCATGTAATACGTTCTGAGTGTGTGTCTACCTCAACTCCTTATTATTTTGCGCATAGATTGCAGAAATACGGGAACGTTTTGATTTATATTAAAAGGCTTTGACATTGTAAAACTAAATACGTGGAATTCTGTAAGCATAATACAAGTCATATCACCCACACGATATATGCTCTGTGTCCAGAGCATGTATGCTTTTCATTCATTTAAGACACATTATTGCAAGGGTTTTGTAATACACATACACCCTGGTCTCATTGCAATGCATTTTTTATTCTTTCTTATACAGTAGGAAGGGGGAAGAACACTATATCGTGGGTGTTCATATGACTTGTATTCTGCTTACAGCTTCGAAATTCCACTTGTTTCGTTTAACGTAAAGCCTTTTAAATATAATCAAAACGTTCCTGTGTTTCTGCGGTCTGTGCGCAAAATAATAACGAGCGCAGTCAGTCAGTACACCCCGTATATTCCGATAACGCTATATAAACCATGCTGCATTCATTCTGAGAGAAAATACCTATTATTCCAAATGCTATTTATAGGGTTTTGACCATAATTACACTACTGTTGCTATTTTACAATGAACTATAATGAATTACGGTTCATACAGAACATGCCAGTGTTGAAACTAATGCACAGAAGCTTATTTCCTTGTTGTAATAATATATTCTACCAACGGGCGCCAGCTACGCATGGTCCGACCTGTGCTTAAATATACGCACAAAGTCAAGCACAAGTTCAAATTGATATATCCCACACTTTGCTTAGAAATGATCATACGCACAGGTTACGCACATATCTGATCTGTTGATAAATGAGGGCCCTGGTTGATCACAACAGATATGGGCCTATCCATCCAGTAATGTCAAGCTCTTTCCTCCTCCTACATTCCCCCGCCCCTGCCCCAACCCCATACCCCTCTTTCCTCCCACTTTGTGGTTTCCCTCCTCTCTTCACTCTCTCCACAACCCTATTGGTTACCACAAACCCCACCCCACCCCACTGCACCCCCAGACTGTGTAGGCCTTAGAGCTGTCCCCGAAGCTTGTTTTTAGGATTCAAACTGCCAGGGTTCTTCGAACGGACCTTCGAACCTATGACGAACCAGAAGAGGTTTGTCATATAAAGGAAGTCAACACATGAGTTCAATTTAACAACAATGATTTATTTAATCCTATCTAAAAACAATAATTGATTAAACAACAAAAGCATAAACAAATAGGTATGTATCAGAATGGATAAGGATCCCAAGATGGTTCACTTGGTGGCTGATACAACCTGTGGTGTCTGAAGTGGAAAAGCAGATGGGAGAAGCAGACAGAAGGGTTAGACAAGGGAAACATATATACTGTGTGTGCAGGCAGCTCTCTGCACTGCACAGGTGATTCAAATTGGGGTAACGACCTACCCACTCCAACCTGCTCTTTGAGTCAGAAGACTCCCCATTGCAGGTAGAGTGGGGGTCGTCACAAACCATCGTTTTCAATCATATGAATAGTTTTTCTGGTTCAGTACTGTCGAGTCTTGACTTTAGGCACATAGCGCACATTTACGCATATAGCGTTGTGTATATTACATTTACACATATAGCGTAGCGTACATATGCACATATTGCTGCAGTCACAAATGGTTAGTAAAAGTAGTAGTAACTACTTACTGGTCATAGGAGTCTTCAATAACGTTTGGATGGCAATCCATTTTGTGAATGCATTTGTTGAAATAGCATCTTTGTTGGCAGATGGCTTCTGCTATTTTAACGTTAGCAAGCTAAATGTGCATAGCACGACTAATGTGCATAGCATTTTGATAAATTTCCTGATGTATGACTGTGACCCCTCCTCACGTGACTTGTTGACTGTGTTGTGTCTGTGTGTTCGTGCGTGGCTTTCGTGACTTTCAAATTATTGTAAACACAACATAGTACTGTGATATTCTGATATATATCACATCACAAAAAAATTTAAAAATTTAAGAAATTAAAAAGCTGAGGTTCGAACCCATTAACTAAGATTCGAGTGCCAATGTAACGTTTGGGCTCAGCCCTAGTAGGCCTTGACACTATTACAAGCATACTGTCATGTTCTTTCTCCTACAATATCTCCTTCCTCTCCTCTCCTCTCCTTTTTGCTCATCTCTCGTATTACTTTTAGTGGGGGGAAAATCAATTCCATCTTGGCTCAGGATCAAAGAGCTGCCAAGGCAACCACCACCTCATCTGTCAGCTGGTTGGTCGATGTGGGAGAGGCAGGAAGTCAGCAGACGGAAGTGAAGCAGGCTGATCAGAGATCTGTTTATATATCTTCTAGTAATGAAATGCAATGAAAACTGTTGTAGAACAGAGCCCATCATTCATAGTGACACCAACTGAACAAATTATAAAATCGTTCATGCCTCAATTTCAACTGATAAAGAGGAATTATCCTAACTCTGTTTAAACCATTACATTTTATTCATGATAGCCTTCATCTGGGTTACAAATAAAAGAGTAGGCTATAACATATATAATATATTATGACTTCCTAGTCAAATAAATGTTAAATAAATCACATCACTAGTTCAACGAGTGGGCTTTGGCTGAATTTTTCAATTTGTCCAGTTGTTCAAACACCTTGCTTGAACAGTGGGGTTGGGAGGTACATCTTCTTTCTGCTGTGCAAGTCTTAAAAGAATCCTTCAGTGATTGATTGCTGTTCTTGGATTGGGGAGGTCATGCCTTGGGGATAAAGCGTCCCCCGGTCTACGATCCACTTCTATATTCAGAACGCTAATCTCAACCATTAGAAGGGAAATAGGAAACTGACCCATGGTCAGTGTCAGGAGGTGACTACTCTGTTTGTACACTTTGTTCTTTTCCAGTTATGTGATAGCCTGGGATTAGAGTCCTTGAAGTCGCTCTTAACTGCGGCCCCAAACACTTCACTGTCATGCTGCAACTGTTTACAAATGGCATGTGTCTGGTTTTAGGATTAAGGTTAAGATAAAAACATTTAACAAATATATATATACTATATATATTGTAGTCAATTAATTCTGCATCTACATTAGGGGTGGACGGTATAAACGGTATACGGTATAAACGGTATACGGTATAAACGGTATGAATTTGCGCTACGGTATGGATTTTGACTATACCTTGTAACCGGTAGAGCAGCTCTAAAATAGCAATGACGTCATGTAACCACAGCGCGACTATTTCACTCGCATTTGCCCCTAAAAATAGATAGAATTAGTCATAGATAATAGATATGTGCGAACTGGAAAAAGTTATTTAGGAGCACAGAGGCTTCGCGCAGTGGGCATGTCAACGCGCAATTGTCATTTCATAATAGACAGAGCAGAGCGGACCTTCAATTCTAGAAGCAAACAAGCTCTTCCGCCCTGCGTTTGAAGGCTGTGTGTGACAACTTCTCTCGCGAGTCGCGCAGTTTGTGTAATGTAAACTCTGCGACGGGTCCAATCGTCTAACATGCTTTGCATCCTTGCCATTCTGGAATGCCCACGTCGCGCTAAAACCTTATGTAATGTTAACTGTTGATCTAGCCTCAGAAAGCTAATGTTAGCTGGCTCCACTATAGCAGCCTGTCGATGTACTAGCCTCAGAAAGCTAACATTAGCTGGCTCCACTCCTACTGTAGCAGCCTGTTGATGTACTAGCCTCAGAAAGCTAACGTTAGTTGGCTCCACTATAGCAGCCTGTCGATGTACTAGCCTCAGAAATCTAACTTTAGCTGGCTCCACTCCTACTGTAGCAGCCTGTTGATGTACTAGCCTCAGAAAGCTAACGTTAGCTGGCTCCACTATAGCAGCCTGTCGATGTACTAGCCTCAGAAAGCTAACGTTAGCTGGCTCCACTATAGCAGCCTGTCGATGTACTAGCCTCAGAAAGCTAACGTTAGCTGGCTCCAGGAGGAGCAGGAATTGAACCGGGAACCTCTACCTCCTGTCCCACTGTCGCCCCTACATTACATATCTACATACATTTCCAAGCAGACAGAGGCCAGTTACACTCCATGTTCCCACATACTCATTATAAAGCCAGACTGCCACGTATCTTTCTCATAGGATAAGTGAGCATAATGTTTGCTACTATGTGTACATCCCCTTTGCATCCTTCTATTTGATGAGGTGACTCAGAAATATGTTTTTCTTACACTACTTCCTGTGTTAAAATAGGCCAATATGAATTGTGTTCTTGTTTCTAATGAGCACGCTTGCTACTGGGGGTTACTAGTCTGGTGTCTAGGGCTGTCTTAAATACTTCGAAGCTTCGAAGCTTCGTTCGATGGCACAAGCTTCGAACATTAAAAAAGAAAATCGAAGTTAAAAAAAAATAAAATAAAAAATCTAATTATTTTTTTCAACTTTTTTTTGCTTCGCTTTTTGTGTGTGTGTGTGTGTGTGTGTGTGTGTGTGTGCGCGTGCATGGGGCCATTGGGTGGGGCCGGGGGACAAATACACTGGAGGAAAGTAACCCAGCTCAGCACTGCCCAAATTATATCATCACTATTTGTTACGATGGGGTTAGGTAGAATGCAATAATACAGAAAGGGAAAGAATGGAGGAGGCAGAGGCGAGGAGTGAAGCTTGGAGAATGATGTTTACTGTAGAATCCAGTGCAATACAAGGAAAATACAGAAACTAAATAACAAACTTCACAATACAAAACAACAAACACTAAGACTTACTAGAGGGAGAACGGTGTGACACGACGTGGAGGAACAGGGGGTAACTGGAGGAATGTCGCCACAACGAAGGGGAGACAGACAGACACCTAAATACCCCGACTAATTAACAATTAAGAACACCTGGCCAACACAGAATCACAAACAACACCTAGACAATAAGCAAAGAACAACTAAACACAACTAAACACAAAAGCAACTCCTAATAACCCAAAACAGTGCATGACATCACACCAGGGAAGGGAAAGACAATGACAGCACACACCAGGACACCACATTGATTACACAATTAATTATTGTTAATACAGTGGTCAAGATATTTGTCATTGTAGCGTGCACCAATTGTTTGTGACCACTAGAGGGTGGTAGGGCGCCAATATCAGGCCGAGGGCCAATGTCAGATGTAGGGCATTGCCCAAAGTTAGGTGGAGGGTACTGCCCACTGTCAGGTGGAGAGCACTGCTCAAAGTTACCATCCTGACCCGTCCAACCATGACCGGGCCTAGGATCCTGACAGTACCTCCCCCTCAACGGGGGGCTTCCAGACCACCGAAGACAACGTCCATAGCCAGGCGAGGGAGGAAGCTGGAACCCCGGAGAGGATCCAGGGAGGAGACCCGAAGACCAGGGGCCGGGAGGCCGAGCGAAAACCCCAGGAGGGGCATAGCAGCCAGGGGGGTAGAAAACGGGCGCAGATGCCCGGAGAGGGGGGGTGGGGACGGGAACAGAGGCCCGGGGAGGAGGACTGGACCTGGGAACAGAGGTCCGACGAGGGGGGGTGGGGATGGGCACCGAGACCCGACGAGGGGGGGTGGGTACAGGTGTAGAAGCCCGGGAAGGGGAGCTGGACCCTGGAGCAGGATCCCGGGCGAGAGACCCTCCAGCCGCCGGACTCGGGGCCGGTTCAGGAGACCCTGACCGGAGGTGCGGCGGCAACGACCCCTGGAGCAGGATCCCACGCAGACCACGGCGAAGACCACGGCGAAGACCCCGGCGAGGACCCCGGCGAGGACCAGGACGCTGATCACGGCGCAGAGCTGGACCAGACGGGGAGCCAGGATCCGTCGAAGAGCCGGGAGCCGGCACGGCAGCCGGACCAGGTGTAGAGGCCGGGCAGGGCGTGGAGACCGGATCGGTCGCGGCGGCGAGGCGTGGTGTAGGATCCGGGGATGAGGAGCCAGGACCCAGAGCAGAGGCTGGACTGGGCGTGGAAGCTGGACCAGCTGTGGAGGCCTTACTAGCCATACTAGCCTCGGGGGCTAGGCTAACTGTGGGCCCTGGACTCACTGTGGGAACTGTGCTAGCTGAGAATGCCTGGCTAGCTGCCGAGGCTAAGCTAACAGTCGGGGAGAGCCTAGCAGCTCCTGTCCTAATAGCCCTCCTAGGCCTGCTAGCTGCAGAGACCTGACTAGCTTGGGACATCTGGTCCGTCTCAGCTACCAGGCTCACCCTGAACCTGGAGCCTAGGGTGGCAGTGGGCGTCTGGTTAGCTACTGTAGCGGGGCTAACAGGCGGAGCTAGGTTAGCTGGGAGAACCTGGCTAGCTTGGGACATCTGGTCCGTCTCCGGTACTAGGCTCACCCTGAACCTGGAGCCTAGTCTGGCAGTGGAGACTGTGCTAGCGGGAGACATCTGGTCTGTCTCAGATACTAGGCTCACCCTGAACCTGGAGCCTAGTCTGGCAGTGGAGACTGTGCTAGCTGGAAACGGCCGGTTAGCTATTGACACGAAGCTAACGGGCGGAGCTAGGTTAGCTGGGAGTGGCTGGTTAGCCCTTGACACAAGGCTAACCGGCGGAGCTATGTTAGCTGTGGACGTCTGGTTAGCTGTATGAGCGGAGCTAACGGGTAGAGCTGTACCAACTGGGGACGTCTGGCCATCTATAGTGGCGGAGCTAACAGGCGGAGCTGTGCTAACTGGAGACGACCGGTTAGCTATTGGCACGAAGCTAACGGTCGGAGCTATGTTGGCTGTAGACGACAGATCGGCGATAGACATCCGAGCAGCCTCAGCGGCTGTGGGAGGATCTAGGCTGACCGTAAGCCTGAGAACAGTCGGCAGGCTAGCTACCCTAGCCTCCGACTTGTGCTTCTCCATGAGGCCAGCAACATGTTCAGCCATCTCCCACATCGCTGGCTCCAGTGTCGGATTCTCCATGGCGACCTGGTCGATCTCCCGGAGCAGGAACCCCCACTTGGCCGGTGAGTAATGCTTCATGTCAGTCTCACCGGCCATCAGGCTCAGGACGACCCGAATGGTATCGCTTGCCCTTTCTGCTGTATTCATTATTGGTGGCGACATTCTGTTACGATGGGGTTAGGTAGAATGCAATAATACAGAAAGGGAAAGAATGGAGGAGGCAGAGGCGAGGAGTGAAGCTTGGAGAATGATGTTTACTGTAGAATCCAGTGCAATACAAGGAAAATACAGAAACTAAATAACAAACTTCACAATACAAAACAACAAACACTAAGACTTACTAGAGGGAGAACGGTGTGACACGACGTGGAGGAACAGGGGGTAACTGGAGGAATGTCGCCACAACGAAGGGGAGACAGACAGACACCTAAATACCCCGACTAATTAACAATTAAGAACACCTGGCCAACACAGAATCACAAACAACACCTAGACAATAAGCAAAGAACAACTAAACACAACTAAACACAAAAGCAACTCCTAATAACCCAAAACAGTGCATGACATCACACCAGGGAAGGGAAAGACAATGACAGCACACACCAGGACACCACATTGATTACACAATTAATTATTGTTAATACAGTGGTCAAGATATTTGTCATTGTAGCGTGCACCAATTGTTTGTGACCACTAGAGGGTGGTAGGGCGCCAATATCAGGCCGAGGGCCAATGTCAGATGTAGGGCATTGCCCAAAGTTAGGTGGAGGGTACTGCCCACTGTCAGGTGGAGAGCACTGCTCAAAGTTACCATCCTGACCCGTCCAACCATGACCGGGCCTAGGATCCTGACAACTATTGCCTGTTTGAAGGATATCATCCTCAAACACATATACACCTACATGCCTTGTAGAATTCCACACATAAGAAAGAAAGATACTGGGATGAATAAACAAAATAGGAAATAAAATGTAGAAATGCATGCACAACATAAATAAATATGAATCTCCATATATGAAATAGAACATTTAGATAAGGTGCTACTGAGATGTTTTGGTGAGTTTTGTTTTTTTGTGGAAGTAGCCCTTCTTAAAAATACATGAACATTCACTGATAATTGGTCTGTAGTGGAGTCTACAAGGTCTACATTGCCGGACCATGTAGAATCCGGACCTTGTAGACTGACATAATTCTGTGCATAGTTTAGTCTACACAGGCCATATTTCAAATAATCAAAATCTTACTTCATTCATCTTAAACATTCTTGATTTGGGGGATTGGTAGTTCCCATGAAATCTGAAGTTGTTCAAACGACAACAGCGATCCACCTTGAATTAAATCACACAGCCGAGTGAAACCTTGTTTCACACAGTCACGAAAGGGGCTACTTAATTCATTAATCCAATAAAACAACGTCTACCAAAGTGCTGTACAAGTCCCACAACATAAGATAAAAAATAAAAATAAAAGATACAAAAATTATAAATCCTTTTTTTTTTTTTTTTTTTTAAGCTTCGAATTAAAATCGAAGCTCGGCCCCGAAGCTTCGATTGCCAAAAAAAAGCTTCGAAGGTCAGCCCTGGTGTACATCGTAAGTACAATCGTAATTGTACTTACTTAATATCACCCGGCAACTGCAGCCAGTTAACAACAGCCCCGAAATTATATGACCTGAAACACTCTATTCTTCTTCTTCTTCTTCTTTTGTTATGTGGTTGGTGTGGATGTAAGTGGGTTGGTGTGATTGTGTCTATGATTTTGTATGCATATGTGTGACTTGTAGAGACCGAGAGAGAGAGAGTGAGGGGAGAGGGGGAGGGGGGCATAAGATCAAGGAAGTGAGGCAGAGATCGATGCTTTTGATAGAGAGAGAGAGAGAGAGAGAGAGAGAGAGAGAGAGAGAGAGAGAGAGAGAGAGAGAGAGAGAGAGAGAGAGAGAGAGAGAGAGAGAGAGAGAGAGAGAGAGAGAGAGAGGGTGGTTTTTAGACTGAGACACAGAGACAGAGAGACACAGAGACAGAGAGACACAGAGACAGAGAGACACAGAGACAGAGAGACACAGAGACACAGATACAGAGAGACACAGAGACAGAGAGACAGAGAGACACAGAGACAGAGAGACACAGAGACACAGAGTTAGATAAAGGCACCAGACCAGACCTGCGTGTCTGTAATCACAGTTAGATTAGCTGACCCTCCATCGTCAGGGCCTGCAGGTTATATATAGAAACTTGCAGCTTTGGGCCTGATCCTCCTCTAATGCCCCCTGCTCTCTGTTAACATCGCTGGCATTCACACTGTGCTCTGAGAGGAGGCTGCCACATGTGTTGAATGGAGTGTGTGTGTGTGTGTGTGTGTGTGTGTGTGTGTGTGTAAGAGAGAGAGATACACTGTGTGTTAACTTACTCTCCATCTCCTCTCCAAAGTGCTGTGTGTGTGTGTGTGTGTGTGTGTGTGTGTGTGTGTGTGTGTGTGTGTGTGTGTGTGTGTGTGTGTGTGTGTGTGTGTGTGTGTGTGTGTGTGTGTGTGTGTGTAAGAGAGAGAGATACACTGTGTGTTAACTTACTCTCCATCTCCTCTCCAAAGTGCTGTGTGTGTGTGTGTGTGTGTGTGTGTGTGTGTGTGTGTGTGTGTGTGTGTAGGTGTGTGTGTGTGTGTGTGTGTGTGTGTGTGTGTGTGTGTGTGTGTGTGTGTGTGTAGGTGTGTGTGTGTGTGTGTGTGTGTGTGTGTGTGTGTGTGTGTGTGTGTGTGTGTGTGTGTGTGTGTGTGTGTGTGTGTGTGTGTGTGTGTGTGTGTGTGTGTGTGTGTGTGTGTGTGTGTGTGTGTGTGTGTGTGTGTGTGTGTGTGTGTGTGTGTGTGTGTGTGTGTGTTGGAGGGTGTGCGCTCAGCCCCAGCCAAGAGCTCAGCTGACAGCCCAGTCAGTCATCAGTGTGGTCTATATTGATCTTGCCACCAGGCTGCCGGCTAGGAGGTCCGCTGTCACACAGGACCATCCATGGAGGTTCTGGAGCACAGAAGCAGCAGCAGCGCCGTCGGGCTCAGGGCCGGGCCAGCGGCACTCGGGGTCAGCGGTATTTCAGACGTAGCGAACTCCCACGGCTGTGGCGGCCAGAGCGGGGAAGGGGCACCGGGGTTAGAGACTAGCCCAGAGAGGATGCAGGGTCAGGGGATCCAGGAGGGGAGAGAGGAGGAGGCGGCAGGGGCCCTGGAGGTGTACCAACCGAGAGACGGCACAGAGGAGCGTGCGCCGTCGGTAGTCGTGGGGGATGCCCTGCGGTGCCAGGTGAAGATAACCACGCGCCGCAGCCTGTATATACGCATAGCCAATCACACTGCGCGGGACATTTACGTACGGCTGGAGGGACACGGGGGACGATTCACCGAAACTGGTATGGGACATCAGAATGATACTCTACCCATCAGAGTAATTATCTAGCACAATTGGGGCCATTTCTCAATATACCGTACAGTATCTTATTCCTCACAACGCAAAAAATGATTTTTTGTTTAGACTCTGTTCACCTTGCTTTGACACCACTCACCTACCATTCACCATTCACCCTTAACCTAGTCTGCTAACACATTATCCCATTCACCCTTAACCTAGCCTACTAACATGTTATTTCATTCACCCTTAACCTAGTCTGCTAACACATTATCCCATTCACCCTTAACCTAGCCTACTAACATGTTATTTCATTCACCCTTAACCTAGCCTACTAACATGTTATTTCATTCACCCTTAACCTAGCCTACTAACATGTTATTTCATTCACCCTTAACCTAGCCTACTAACATGTTATTTCATTCACCCTTAACCTAGCCTACTAACATGTTATTTCATTCACCCTTAACCTAGCCTACTAACATGTTATTTCATATTTCACCGCTGTAAAAGATAGGGATTTTCACTGTGCGTTGCAGTGTTTGCAGGGCTATATCTATATTCCATATTATAGCTATGGAGACAATTCTATGGCTCATTTGACAATACCTATCCATCGTTCAACATGTGAAAAATAATAAATGTTTTCATGTATACATTTGCGTGTTATACCGTGGTGAATATTGTATAGTTTCAGAGTGATCCTGGCTAATTCCTGGTAACTGTGTTACGGAGCGATATGTGAATTTTTCTAAAAGCGTTCCCGTTGCTCGTCTGGACACGTCCAAATCAAAGGTATATAATAGGTATTATGTTTCATCATGAATGCATGAAGGGGGGGGGGGGTCGTTTTTTGATGCTTTGATCGCCAGTAACGGCATTAGTTTTGAATACTACATACATTGATCGGCCGGATCATTGTTGGATCAAAGTAGGATTGATGTCATATAGTCCTTACCTTTACTAGGAAGTATCCCAAAAAGAATATTCCAATTGTCTGATCGCAATTTCCAGTATTGGTGTCGATCGGGTCCCTGACATGAAGGCACAAGATATGCCTCAGCTCAACGCGTTTCGAAGTGATCGGATGAAGCGATTTACTTGGCTTGGTCTAAATTCTCTGCGCGGACGAAATTAGATGTGACCCACAGTGTGAAATAAGGTTTCAAAGGGTGGGCGATACTGCCACCTAGCAGGATGCGGCCGGTATTGCATTTTTGGGATCTCAGAATGATTTCCTATGGTAACACAGAGGTCCGTGGACCTGTAATGAATAAAAAAATCGAATAAAAGAAAAAAGGATCTAAAAACGAGTTTACTTGTCTTTGGCGCTCAACGCATGGCGGCCAAAAATGAGTTAACTCGTCTTTGGCGCCCAATGTGTTAACCTAGCCTACTAACATGTTATTTTATTCACCCTTAACCTAGCCTACTAACAACGCCTCTACTTCCTCAGGCGCCTAAGGAAGTTCCAAGTCAGTCAGAAGATCCTTAAGAACTTCTACTCATGTACAATAGAGAGCATCCTGACTGGCAACATCACCTCCTGGTTTGGGAATAGCACCGCACAAGACCGAAGCAGACTACAAAGAGTGACACGTTCAGCCGAACACACAATTGGAGGGGGGCTTCCCACCCTCCAGAACATTTACAACAAGCGGTGCAGGGGTAAGGTTAAGAGAATCATCAAGGACTCCAGCCACCCGAACAACTGCCTCTTTGAACTGCTGCGGTCAGGCAAGCGATACCGGAGTCTCAAGGCGAGCACAGAAAGACTCAGAAGAAGCTTCTATCAGGCTGCTCAACGAACAATAAACACTATACAACAACCATCAAATGCACACAGCACACACACCCACACGCACACACTCACTTTAAACAAACAACACACTGCAGCACCCACTCTCCACACTTTAGATCACCTAAACACACTTTATATTTATTGATAAAGGATTTGCACTACAACTCGTACACCTTACTGTAAATTGTACCTACATTTTACCTCATCCCATTTCTGCTTTGCACTATAAAGTATTGTATATTAGTACACTGCATAGTATATTGTATATTATATGGTAACTCAGTTACTTCTATTCTGCATCGAACATTGTACATATGTCTATACTGAACACTGTGACCTCTTTTTTTACTTCTAATTTACATGCTATACTATTTTATTTCATACTTATCTTGTCTAGCACAATCTCTGGAGCGTAACAGTAAGAAGCATTTTGTATAAAAGTATTCTGTACTTCTGTATGACAACTATTAAAGAAACTTGAAACTTATTTCATTCACCCCAACCTGTTAAGCCCTAGCCATATTTTCAGAAAATCCGCCTAAAAGTACATACCCAAGTAAATGGAATATTGCGCCACTTCTACAAGGTCCATTTGCATGTTATTGGTATCTAGGGACACCTATGGACCTCAGGGAATATATTCCCAGTGTCAGAAATAGTGTGCCTGTTACTAAGCTTGAGTACATTGTAATGAACCAAAGGTGAATATAAATTCTTCTTTAAATTATTATTATAATTCTTTATCTTTGACGGTGAATAACACCATGCTATAAATTACCTTATGGCCAAGTTATACATCTATGGATCGGGCCAAATCTCCTCTTTCCAATGGCAGAGTTCAATCTGGATTTAGTACCACCCGGCACCCGTTTCAGGGCAGCAAACCACGTGAATGAAATCTACTGTAAGTACAGTAACTTTTTTATAATGCAAAATGCTCCACCATTTTCCATCCGATTGAGACGCGCTTCATTCACCCTTAACTTGGCCTACTAACATGTTATTTAATCCACCCTTAACCTAGCCTACTAAGTTAACATATTATTTCATTCACCCTTAACCTAGCCTACTAACATATGATCTCATTCACCCTTAACCTAGCCTACTAGAATGTTATCTCATACACCCTTAACTTAGCCTACTAACTTATGTTCTCATTCACCGTTGACCTAGCCTACTAACATATTATTTAATTCAGCCAGTGCCTTTTGCATGAAAGGCTGTAGTCATTGGATTCATACAAATGTTGTCTAGTCAAAGAAAACTGTTTAGCTTAGCAGAAATGAATTGAAGTGGATACGGACCAGCTAGCCTAGCTGTTGGCCATAAAAACCTCTTCTAGAGTTTTAAGTTAGGCTAATGGTCCGTATCCGCTTCCATTCATTTGTGTTAAACTAGGCTAGCTTGCAGCCGGATAGATTTCTACTGAACGCACAGGAAATTGGTATCTATTTTCTTGTATGACTCTGTACAAGACAAGTAACCACATGTCCCATAATGTTGGCGTGTAAGTGCTGTTGTATTCCGAGTTTAGTTCAGTTCATAACCAGTGTTGAATACTTGTGTACTCTTATGTAAGGGTAATGATATTCCTGGCAGAGTGAGACGGAGCTCTTCTTATACTATACGTTGTCATTAGGGATGTCCCGATCGCCTTTTTTTGCTTCCGATCCGATCCCGATCATATGATTTTAAATATCTATCGATCCGATCGTTTCCGATCCGATCTTTCACATTAGTAATCAATTTTGACGCATTTTTGTCAGAAACTGGCAGAGTGAGACAAGCCCATCTGTTGCCTATAATAGGGCGCAAGAGCGGAGGCTTTTGTTATTACATTCACCCTGAGAAATGTGCTTCTGCTTCATATGAGAAATATTAAAAGTTTCAATATATGTTTGCACATTAGTATACATTCAGTGTTCGACTTACGTAATGGTCCATTCTGGTCTGAAACGCCGACGTAACGTTATCCTCCAGTTGAAAAGTTAGTCTGAAAACTTCGCCTCCAGCCTGCTGCTTCATGAGTTTTTCCTCCACGCGGAATCTCCTCCTTGCAAACATTGCAACTTGCTTGACTTTCTATTTTAAAATGCTTAGTTCCAAACCTCTGACATTAAGTCTAGCTGCTCAAGTCAGTGGATATTAACCGTGTTTCGGGAGCGACGTGTTGTTGTTGTGATGTGGTCGCGACTCGCGTGTAGCGTGTAGCGTCTAAATTAAAGGGAATGTTTGTTGCAACGGTGAAAATTAAAGGGGAATGTGTTTGTTGTGGATAATTATTCTGCTCTGTGTGACAATAAATACATTAATGATGATATATTATATGTAATTTAAAACCAAAACTAAGGCCTCCGTATGAGTTTAAGACGTGGACATGGTCATGTTTGTTGAATAAAATTTTTCTTTTTTTGACTGCCGATTTTTATTATTATTTTTTCCCGATCCCCGATACTCTGAAAAGCACGTGATCGACGCCGATTCCGATCACGTGATCGGATCGGGACATCCCTAGTTGTCATGTAATCAGGTGAGAGTGCTGAGACATCTCCTTAGGGCCTAGGCAATATTACCCAACAACATTGACTACTTACAAAAAATTATGATTCGTCAAGTGGTAACAGGTCTTTTCAGTTTCAAAGCATTTACTTTCTCTACTCTCAGCCTTTGAAGTCAATAGTCTGCTGTCAAACAATGCTTGAATGCAGTGTCGGTGTGTGTGAGTGAACTGGACTGGTTGCCAGGTTTGTTGGTAGCAACCTACTGGCAACAAGTACAAGTCTAATTATGATCTGTCATAAATTCAGAGATTCCCTAGAGAATCTGTGTGTAACCTAACCTATGTGTTGTTGTGTTCTATGACAAATAGCTGATTTGTGTGAGTGTGTGTGTGTGTGTGTGTGTGTGTGTGTGTGTGTGTGTGTGCGCGTGTGTGTGTGTGTGGGGGGGGGTGTGTGTGTGGGGGGGGGGTGGACGTGGGGGGGTTCTGAGTGGGTGAGTCTACCATTGACTGTCATTCATAAAGAAGTATTAAGTGATAATCCTTTAACATTCTAGTCTAATCTCGGTCTTAAATCTGCTCCTTAAAGTGACATGTGAGCATACAGTACCTTTGGGGTCATGTGGTCGCTTATGACTCTGCGTGTAAACTAGCTGCATAGGTGGCAGACAGATGTATAATCAATAGATGAATGACTATACAAAATCATTTTGAATGTCTGAATGGAGCATTTCAATGGATCAGTTTGAATGGAGCGTTATTGAAGAGCATGCGTAACATTACTGTCATGTGACATTTCAGTGTTAGTGGTGCCTGTGAGAACCTTATGGAGCACTGTGTCCTCTCAGCTAGATGTATCTGATGGGCCAATCAGAGCAGCTAGATGTATCTGATGGGCCAATTAGACACAGTGGGATTGACTGATGGGCCAATCAGACATAGTGGGATTGACTGATGGGCTAATCAGAGTAACCTGTGTGTATTATGCAATATTTCAGAGGAAGCAGATTGAAAACATTTTACCCATGAAACACATTCAAAACCAGAATACATGGGCTTCGTTCCTGATTTTTTATTTTTTTTTGTAAATGTACAGTACAACAAAAATACGTTTGGCATTTAACCAGAGTGCAAATGTAAGAATAAAGTATATATATGTATGATATATACAGCATTATTAGGTAATTATTATTACAGAGTAAAGCAGTGTAGACAGTGAAAGCAATATGTAGGTATAAATAGAATTTTGCTGTAGCTGCCCCCAGGCTTTGGAACTCCCTCTCCCCCTCCATCCGAGGCTCTGACACCATCAACCTCTTCAAAACCCACCTAAAAACACACCTGTTCACACTTGCCTTCACGCAACACGGCCCTGCTCCCAAGTAGCCCACCCCCTGACTCTTTTCTTTAATGCCACAGATCCCGTTGTTTTTTGTTGTTTGTTTGTTTTTGTTTTCTGTTTTTAGTTTTAGTTTTTTGTTAACTTTCTTGTTACCACTTCATCCAATTGGACAGCACCTTGCTTCCTTTTTTCCTTGTTTTGTTTTTTCCTTGTTGTTACTATATATTTCTACCTACCCTTTCTTTTATATAGCTTCTCTCTCCTTGTACCGTGTCCTTGAGTCTGAGACAGGCGCTTCTCTCTTCAAATTAAATCTATGATTATTATTATTATTATTATTATTATTATTATTATTATTATTATTATTATTATTATTATTATAGGCAACATGGTTCAGAGTTTGTACAATATGGATAACAGAGCCTAGAGTGTAGGCAATGAGAGCCTAGAGTGTAGACAATGATAGCCTAGAGTGTAGACAATGAGAGCCTAGAGTGTAGACAATGATAGCCTAGAGTGTAGACAATGATAGCCTAGAGTGTAGACAATGAGAGCCTATAGTGTAGGCAATGAGAGCCTATAGTGTAGGCAATGAGAGCCTATAGTGTAGGCCAGGGGTTCCCAAAGTCGGGGTCGCCGCGAGGGGGGGGGGGGGGGGGGGGGGGTGTTCGCCAGATGATAAAATAAAAAATCATTTTTTATTTTGTTTTGCAGTCAGGCCACTGCACTTAGAAGCAGGCCAGGGCCCTGTTTCATGTACGTGGTTCAACTAAGTCGATCAACATGTCCATTATCCAGCTTCAGTTAACCCGATGTTCAAAGCCGGGATTTTCCTGTTTCACAAAGGAGGATTCAGTCTCGTTAACTCAAGCCAGACTTGAGAGTCAGGCTCAAGTCAGGCTAGATGCGCGCTCCCGTTTTAGGTGGAAAGCCAGCACGTATCGATGGCAGAGACCCTGATTCTCAACGGCATTGATTGATTAATTGATTTAAGACTTTATTGACAGATTGCAATAGGCTCAATCGCCTCGCCGACAAGTTAAATGCGTTATCTATAGGCTAATTCTAAGTCCCTCATTACCTCAATCAATCAGATTATATTTCTTTAAACTTGCCTGCTGGATTGAATAATCAAATGAGATCTTGCTAGCGAAAATAACTAGTTAACTGTTATACAGAATTACGAGACGGCTTTCTTGCCCATTGATTGATGTATAGTCAATGTTTAACTTATCTCCAATGTGGTCCAACGGGTTGTTCTTTTGACTTCCACACGGACGACCCGGGTTCAAGACCGGGGTCCTTCTTTTTGCAATATAGGAATAATTCAATTTGGTGCACGTTGAGAGCTATATAAAGAATGACATCCTCAATGCATGTAGATTTATAATATTTTAACTTAAAACCAGGCTACTTTGGCGTATAATCATTAATATTATATTCAAAAAAATCATATTGGAAACACCGGGATTTGAACCGGGATCGCTAGGTTGGCAGACTTGAGCGCTACCGCTGGGCCACTGTGCCAGATGGGATAGATTCATTGTTTATACATTAATGAACGAGAGACCCGTGTTTAGAATATCCCTTATTTTGAATGAAGTTTTATTTCTTTATCCTCATTCATTCATGTGACGTCAACGGCTCATTCAATTTCTCAAATCCGTCAAACAGCGCATCTCATCAGACATCTTAATCCCAGTTACAATTAAAATAACCACATCATGTGTACGTCGCACGAGCGAGCGCCACCGTCGCCACGGTATATATAACGTGCATTATTTAGGACAAAGTGAATTTAATATCAGCATTTTGGGTCTATTTTACATTTCAAAAGCCCCCTCTGGAAGAATGGAGCACAAAAACGTAATTCAGAATGGTATAATGCAGATCGTAGACTGTGGGAATAGTTTCAGGAAACGGGCTGTCACTTCTTTGCGGGGGCGTGGCGATAGTTCAGGCTAACTTGAACTTGAACTCTGCTTTCGAGCAGGCTCAAACTTTTGGATCTGTTGGCATGGTGATCTGGAAAATCCACGTATATGAAACCGGAAAGTCCGGCTAACCCAGTTATCCAGCTAAAGTTATCCGGCTAACTCAGTTATCCAGGTACATGAAACGGGGCCCAGGACAGTGTTTCTAGTTGCAGCAGCGCAATAGTTAGATAACCTAGGTGGGGAACAACCAGGAGATCACTGCAACTCACACAAGTTGGAGAACTATCTCTCTCTCTCTCTCTCTCTCTCTCTCTCTCTCTCTCTCTCTCTCTCTCTCTTGCTCTCACACACACACACAAAAGGAGCCGCATGTGATTGGTGGAGGCGGGACCCTTACAAAAAACTGTTGTTGCTAATCATTGACACATGCTAGCCTGTAATAATCCCCCCCAGAAAAATCTACTTTGCATTGGATATATTGCAAATATATGCCATCACACACACTGGCATTTAAAGGGTTAGAATTATAAAATTAATATGTGGTGTTATGATCAGGGCTGAAGTTGAATAAAATATTGTATTATTTTCAATCTGACATTACAAAAAAACTGAAAATCCATCAAAATCAGTGTTGTTGCTAATCATACATAAGCCTGTTTTTTAACAATAATTTGTGATGCCATCACAAACACTGGCATTTAAAGGGTACAAATAAAAAAATGCCTGCACCAAAATGCAGGAAATTAAGTCTTTGTAACAAGAAATGTCCTGGTGGGGGACCCCCAGACCCCCTGCTTAAAAAGTGGCCTGACTGGGGCTATATTTTGCACTATATTTCCTGGCCTGAATGATTTCCCCAGTCCGGCCCTGGTTAAAAGCCTCCAATGCTTATTAGTGTGCGTGCGTTTGAACGTGTGCATGTTTCAACCATACATTTCCATTTATAAAAAAAAAATAGTGGGGGTCGCGGCTCTCTGACCCCGTTATTTTTGGGTCGCGGCCTGAAAAGTTTGGGAACCCCTGGTGTAGGCAATAAGAGCCTAGAGTGTAGGCAATAAGAGCCTAGGGTGTACAGTAGGCAATAAGAGCCTAGAGTGTACAGTAGGCAATGATAGCCTAGAGTGGACAGTAATAAGAAGAAGAAGAAGAAGAAGAAGAAGAAGAAGAAGAAGAAGAAGAAGAAGAAGAAGAAGAAGAAGAAGAAGAAGAAGAAGAAGAAGAAGAAGAAGAAGAAGAAGAAGAAGAAGAAGAAGAAGAAGAAGAAGAAGAAGAAGAAGAAGAAGAAGAAGAAGAAGAAGAAGAAGAAGAAGAAGAAGAAGAAGAAGAAGAAGAAGAAGAAGAAAAGGGGGGGATGAGGGGAAGGTAGATAATGAAACCTAAATCTAATCTAAACTAACTAGTGGGGAAAGCCTTAGTGAAAAGGTGCGTTTTGAGAGCAGTTTTGAAGGTGTCCAGGGTTGGGGCGTTTCGGGAGGAGTTCCAGAGGGTAGGGGACACCACCCTGAAGGCTCTGTCACCGAAAGTCCGCAACCTGGTACGAGGGATGGAGAGGAGACCCAGATCAGAGGATCGTAGGTTCCGGGATGGAGTGTTCTGGTGGAGGAGATCGGACAGGTATCGGGGACGAGGGCATGGAGGTACTTGTAGGTGAGGAGCAGGAGTTTGAAGGAGATGCAGAACTTGACTGGGAGCCAGTGGAGGTGGATGAGGGTGGGGGTGATGTGGGCTTGGTGTGAGTGAGAACCCTGGCAGCTGAGTTCTGGACATACTGGAGCCTGTCCAGGGCTTTGCTGGCTACCCTGAACAGGACTCCGTTGCAGTAGTCCGACCGGGAGGTGATGAATGAGTGGATCAGGTTCTCAGCCACATAATCTGAGAGTGATGGTCAGAGACGGGAGATGTTTTTGAGGTGATAGAAGGCAGACTTGGTAACGGATTTGAAGTGTGAATGAAATGAGTAGGCAATGAGAGCCTATAGTGTAGGCAATGAGAGCCAGAGTGTAGGCAATGAAAGCCTAGAGTGTACAGTAGGCAATGAGAGCCTAGAGTGTACAGTAGGCAATGAGAGCGAGTGTAGGCAATGGAGTTCAGTTCAGACAGTTATATTTCGTATGGCTATCGCGTCCCGCTCTAGCCTATTGAGATACCCCTTATCTCCTAGTACCTACTGTACACCACCACAAAACAACTTATGCACCCACACCTGACCGGGTCCCGCCTCTATGGAGGCGTAGCCTATAATACCATGGTCACCAAACACCCTTCCTCTATTTTCGTTCCATCATATCGGCTGCGTGCACCTTATGTAACTAGTAGTATGAAAAGATTTTTATTTTTATTTAAGTCAAGAGTTTTATTTGTCACGGCATACAATTATACAATGAAATGCGGGTGGTCTTTCCCGCAACGATGTGCAATACAGTGGTACAACATATAATAGAATCCAATAAAAACAACATTGTGCAATAAACAGGTAACAGGTAACATGGTGTGGCATCTCGGTATCTGTACATAGTATTTACAGAGCATATAGGACATGCTAGGTAGCTTTAGTAGTGCAATACACTGTTCCTGTTGTTATACTAATTTAAAGTGGCCTTTCCTCTTGGCCATAAGTGGCCATGAGTGTGTGCCCGCTCGTGTTAAAGTGTTAAAGTGGCTGCTAGTGTGTGAGCGTGCACAGCGTGCGTTTTCGTGTGTGTGCTCGTGTGTGCTTGTGTGTGGATAGTTCAGTGTTCTGTGGCACTCAATGTTCATTGTTCAAGGCTCTGATGGCCTGGGGGAAGAAGCTGAGCCTAAGCCTCTCCGTCCTAGTAGCTGGGGTTCGCAGGCGTCTGCCTGACCTCAGCAGCTGGAACAGGCTGTTATTGGGGTGGTGGGGGTCTTTCATTATTCTGCAGGCTCTGGATTTGCACCTCTTGTTGTATAGAACCTGCAGGGGAGGTAGCGCAATACCCGTGGTACGCTCAGCTGAGCGCACCACTCTCTGTAGGGCCTTCTTGTCCTGTGCCGTGCTGTTTCCATACCAGGCAGTGATGTTTCCGGTCAAGATGCTCTCTACAGCTCCTGAGTAGAAGGACTGGAGTATCTTCCCCGATACTCTGAACTTCCTTAACTGTCTCAGGTGGTAGAGGCGCTGCTTCGCTTTCTTTACTACTGTGTCTATGTGTGTTGACCATGTCAGATCCTCTGAGATGTGGACCCCCAGGTACTTAAAGCTGCTCACCCTGTCCACGGTAGCCCCGTTAATCATCAGTGGTGTGTGTGTCTCCTGCTGTCCTCTCCTATAATCCACGATCAGCTCCTTGGTTTTACCAATGTTCAGGAGCAGGCTGTTGTCCTGGCACCAGCGTTCCAGTACCTCAACCTCCTCCCGGTAGGCCTTCTCGTCGTTGTCCGAGATCAGCCCCACCACCACCGTGTCGTTTGCGAACTTCACTATGGAGTTGGAGCTGAACTTGGCCACACAATCGTGTGTGTAGAGTGAGTACAGCAGGGGGCTTAGAACACAGCCCTGGGGGGACCCGATGCTCAGGGTGATGGTGTTGGAGGACTGACCCCCCACCCTGACCGCCTGCTTTCACTCAGAAAGTCCAGTACCCAGGCGCTCAGGGCGGAGCTCAGACCTAGCTCGATCAGCTTGTCCACCAGTCTGGTGGGGACTATGGTGTTGAACGCTGAGCTGTAGTCAATGAACAACAGTCTCACATAGCCCCCCTTCTGACGGTCAAGGTGGGAGAGGGTGCTGTGCAGTACCTGGGAGACCGTGTCGTCAGTGGACCTGTTTGTCCTGTATGCAAATTGCATAGGGTCCATATCACTGGGGAGGGAGGCACAAATGTGGTCCTTGACCAGCCTCTCGAAACATTTCATGACCACAGAGGTGAGTGCCACCGGTCTGTAGTCATTTGGACATGTTGGGGAGGGTTTCTTCGGTACAGGGATGATGGTAGACATCTTGAAGCAGGCAGGGACCACTGACTCCGCCAGGGATTGATTAAATATGGCGGTGAACACCGGGGCAAGCTGGTTGGCACAGGACTTAAGTATGCGTCCTGTTATACCATCTGGGCCAGCAGCCTTCCTGGTGTTCACCTGCATAAATGCTCTTCTCACACTGTGTTCCGACAACGAGAGAGCGCCCCCGCCCCCCCGCGGTTGCCCCCCCCCCCCCCCTCCACAACAGCCGGTGCGCCAGTGACGTCACTAGCCAGAGGGCTAGCGGCGACACTGTCTACACCGAACCGAGCGTAGAAGGAGTTGAGTTTGTCCGCGAGAGAGGCGTCGCCGCTCCCCATTGAGGGGGCGCTGACTTTGTAGTCAGTTATTGTCTTCAGTCCCCGCCACAAGCCTCTTGTGTCGTTTTGTGCCATTTGTGTCTCCAGTTTATCAGCATATGTCCTCTTAGCAAGTTTAACAGCCTTGCGCAGAGTGTAGACTGAAGCCTTGTACTCTTCCATATTTCCTGACTCTCTGCCCAGGTTATAAGCCGTGGTGCGAGAGTTCAGGGCTGCTCTAATAGTACTGTCCACCCAAGGTTTCTGGTTTGGGAAAACCTGCACCTTTTTCGTGAGGACAATACCGTCAGCTACTGTTGTTATGTAGCTCACAACGGTATCAGCGTACTCGCTGACGTCACTGGCGCTTCCTTTAAACATGTCCCAGTCCGTGTCTGCAAGCGCATCCTGGAGCGTGGCCTCTGATTCGTCAGACCACTTTTTTGTCTCACGTGACACGACGGCGTCACGTGATCTTTGTTTGTATGCAGGGATTAAAAAAATGGAGTCGTGATCGCTCGCGCTTGCAGCACCCATCAATGGCGGAGCCGCTACAGCTTTGTAGCCGGCTCTGAACGGGGTGTAACAATGGTCGAGTGTGTTCCTCCCCCTCGTGGAGCAGGCGATGTGCTGAAAAAAGGACGGCATCACTTTCTTCAGATTCGCCTGGTTGAAATCACCAGCCACTATCATCGCGGCGTTCGGATGCTTGATCTGTTGTCTGTTGAGGTGGTCGTGTAATTCCCCCAGCGCTTTGCCAGTATTTGCCTGTGGGGGGATATATACGACGGACATGATGACCGCGGTAAACTCACAGGGTAGGTGGAACGGACGGCACAGGATTGAGAGATGTTCCATATCTGGGGAGCATGAACTTGAGAGGACATGTACTTCTTTGGGATTAACCCAGAGATTGTTCGTGAGGATGCAGACCCCACCTCCGATGCTCTTCCCAGAGGCTGCCGTGCGATCTGCTCTCAGGACGGTGAAGTTGTCCGATGGAGAGACGCTGTTGTCCGGCGTCGCTGGCTTGAGCCATGTCTCCGTGAAACACATGATGTTAACGTCTCTCATCTCCCGTTGGAATCGGACCCTCGCTCTCAAGTCATCCATCCTTCCCTCCAACGAACGTGCATTCGCCAGAAAGATGGATGGAATTGCTGGACGGTAAGCAGATCTTTTTAATCTAAGCCTGATACCTCCTCGTCTTCCTCTATGCCTCTTTCTGCCGTTCCCTTTGTTGCCGTTCTCCCGCTTGATTTCTGTTAGCCATATATCGTGTATCGCGATATGGCCAAAAAATATCGCGATATCATTTAGAGGCCATATCGCCCAGCCCTAGTGTGGCAGTGAAAGTGTTAATAAACAATACAGATGGCAGGTGACGGTACCAGCATATCATGAGTTCTGGTTCTTGTGTGAAACAGCAGGTCATGCAATAGAACTCGATTCTGCGTTGTTTCTGAAAGCGCCATTAATTGGCATAAGCCACTGCAGAGAAATGTGTCATATACAGTATTATAGTTTAAATGACTACAGCTGTGTGTTTTACTCCTTGTCTCTGACAGTCAAATGGTGCGACAGCTATACGTTTCTGAGCCGAGAGGAGAAAGAGGGAACGTCAGGCGGCCGATCACTCCAAAAATGTAATAGACTCCCGCTTTGGCACTTTTAGAATCCCAATCAGACACACTTGACAAATGTGGGAACGGGTGTGTTGGTGACAAATAATGCAACACAGACTTACAACAACTATAATTCCACAGTATGACAGACGCACGCAGAACAGTAACCACTGGACAACTCAAATGTGATGCGTAGAGGCACAGCATATTAGTAACAGACAACAGACTGTATGTATCACTTTACATACAGTATAGTATGTCACTGTACTTCGGAGCCGACACGGAGCCATTATAGGATCGGTTAAGATGGAGCACATTTGACCTCCATCAACACGCTGTGTTCATCAGCAGGTTTGAAGTTGGAGCCAAGAGCAAGGGATGAACATGACGTGTCTGCTGCTCAGTGGCTGAAATGTCCAGCTTCACTGTTTCATGTCAGATCCACATAATACGTCTTGAGATTCGTTGATCCACCGTTTTGGAAAATGTTATATTTTTCAATAGCAATAAAATAATAATCAAATTGTGTCTCGAGGAGTCGACCAGGCTGGAGTTGAATTGGCAGATGACATTAACAAGTCTATTCTTGCATGTCGGCTCCCCCAGATAGAAACACTATGACAGTGTTTGGGTGTTGATGATGAAGTGTCAAAGATAAGGAGGCTCGTCAACACAACCATGGCAGTGGGGGAAACCCTACCGTGTGTGCTTGTGTGTGCGTCTCAATGTCATACAAGAATCTGGCAGCTTCGAGTGCGAGTCACTAAATATGACCATATACCTGCTGGTGATTACAATTTGATTTGCTCAGTGGTGGAAAGTATGGAGAGTCTCACATCGAGACCAATATAAATCCTCAATCTCAATCCGTTTTTCTCTCTACAGTAGGCCTGACGGGAGCTGTCCGTGGTGCTGAATGAGCTTGTCAAATCTAAGCCAATTCATTGCAAACTAGCAGCAGTAGTTTCAGACATGTTTCATCCCCAAGCTAAATATATGGCATTGTTAATTTAATTGAGGGAATTGTTTAAGCAGTTTTCATGCCATCTGATACATAACACATAGTGATCAATGCAGACTATAGTAGCAGAGAAGGGCGAGGCTTCTCCTCTTTCAAAAGCAAAAATGTCATTCATTGTTTCAGTTTTTAATTAAGGGAAATATTAGGATTATTATATCTATGTTAAACTGTCTATGATGATGATGAAAGTGCACATTTTAGCTATACAGGTATGTGTTAATTTCCTCCAATATTTGCCCTCGTCTGCCGGCTTCGGACTGTATTTTTGCTGATAAACCAAGACATTGTTGGAAAGCTAAAATGGCTGCCATTTGATTGACACCACTCTCCACTCTACTTATTACATGCTTCCAATCTCAGGTTACAAGACTATTACAAAAACATGTGTAAAACACAGATTTTCCTTGGGATTGTTATCAACTTTGGAACGGTACTAGATAAGACTTCAGGCTGTGGCACCGTTGTGTTTCCCAGCTCCTACCTCTCAGCTGGAACTCAAAAACAGGCATTTGTTTGCAAGTAAACAAAGATGTGAGTAAACAAAACTTTTATTTCAGTTCAAACCTCTGTAACTCTATTACATTAGCACTCAGAGTGATTCTTCCTGTTGTGGAAGGAAAGTCAGAATGTATCCTTTCAAAAGAGACCAGACTCATGCATGTGCTATAAGTGGTTCAATAATAACTTTCAAGTGACTTGGGTATGCAATCGACAGGCTCTTTATGCTAAATGTGCCCGATGCTTAAGTTAAAATAACCCTGTTGAAAGTCTTTTCATAAAGCCATCATATGTTTCATGGAATTTAGAATTTTGACTTAGCGTCCACTAACACCCTACCAAGTATTTCATGGTTTCATGATAGATAGATAGATAGATAGATAGATAGATAGATAGATAGATAGATAGATAGATAGATAGATAGATAGATAGATAGATAGATAGATAGATAGATAGATAGATAGATAGATAGATAGATAGATAGATAGATAGATAGATAGATAGATAGGTAGGTAGGTAGGTAGGTAGGTAGGTAGGTAGGTAGGTAGGTAGGTAGGTAGGTAGGTAGGTAGGTAGGTAGGTAGGTAGGTAGGTAGGTAGGTAGAGATAGATAGATAGATAGATAGATAGATAGATAGATAGATAGATAGATAGGTAGGTAGGTAGGTAGGTAGGTAGGTAGGTAGGTAGAGATAGATAGATAGATAGATAGATAGATAGATAGATAGATAGATAGATAGATAGATAGATAGATAGATAGATAGATAGATAGATAGATAGATAGATAGATAGATAGATAGATAGATAGATTGATTGACTCCTCCTTCATCACGGACCTCATGACCACCTCCAAGGCCACTACCTGCTCCCTCGACCCCCTCCCCACTACTCTCACCAATGCCTGCCTCCCTGCTCTCATCCCTCACCTCACCGCCCTTTTCAACCAGTCACTATCCCTAGGCCACAGCCCCTCCCTCTATAAACTCGCCACTGTCAAGTCAAGTCAAGTCAAGAGTTTTAATTGTCACGGCATACAGGTATACAATGAAATGCGGGTGGTCTTGCCCGCAACGATGTGCAATACAGTGGTACATATAATAGAATCAAAAGAAGGAAACAACATTGTGCAGTAACAGGTAGCAGGTAACATGGAGTGACATCTCGGTATCTGTACATAGTTATTTACAGAGCATATGGGACATGCTAGTTAGCTTTGGTAGTGCAATACAAGACTGAACTCCTCATCATTGGCACCAAAACCACCCTCACCAGATCCGGACCCATCACACTCACCATCAACGACTCCACCATCACCCCCTCCCCCCTAGTCCGCAACCTTGGTGTCCTCCTTGACCCCACCCTCTCATTTGACCCCCACGTCCGCTCCATCGTCAAAACATCCTACTTTCACCTCCGCAACATCGCAAAAATCCGTCACTGCCTCTCCCCCCCCGCTGCTGAATCCCTCATTCACGCCTTCATCTCCTCCCGCCTGGACTACTGCAACTCCCTCCTCACTGGTATCACCTCCCGCTCCCTCCATAAACTGCAAATGGTCCAAAATTCAGCCGCCCGCCTCCTCACTAACACCCGGTCCCGCGAACACATCACTCCTGTCCTCCACTCCCTCCACTGGCTCCCCATCAAACACCGCATTAACTTTAAAACACTACTCCTCACCTTCAAAGCCCTCCACAGCCTGGCCCCCCCCTACCTGACTGATCTCCTTCTCCCCTACCGCCCAACCCGTTCCCTCCGGTCCTCCTCCACTGCCTCCCTCACTGTCCCGACATCCAAGCTCAAAAACTTCGGAGATCGGGCCTTCTCTCGCACTGCACCCCGACTCTGGAACTCCCTCCCCCAGTCCATCAGAGACTCCCCTACACTCTCCACCTTCAAAGCTCGCCTCAAAACCCACCTGTTCTCCCTTGCCTTCAACCCCCCCCACCCCTAAACCCCCCCCTCCCCTCCAACCTGATCGATATGTCTCTAGTCTTTTTTTTGTGCCATCAGGCTGTCTCCCCCGTTCCCCCCATGGTCTCATGTTCCTTTGTTTTTGTTTCTTTGTTGTTTTGTTTTGTTTCTTTGCTTTCGCCTCTTTGTTTGTACCCCTGCTCCCGACTACTGTCAGCGACTTCGGGTTATTGAGAAGCGCTATACAAATTAAATGAATTATTATTTATTATTATTATTAATACACTGTTCCTGTTATTCTAATTTAAAGTGTCCTTTCCTTTGGCCATAAGTGTGCGTGTGTGCGACATGAGTGTGTGCCCGCTCATGTTAAAGTGTTAAGTGGCTGCTCGTGTGTGAGCGTGCACAGTGTGCGTGTCGTGTGTGTGTTCATGTGTGCTTGTGTGTGGACAGTTCAATGTTCTGAGCACTCAATGTTCATTGTTCATGGCTCTGATGGCCTGGGGGAAGAAGCTGAGCCTAAGCCGCTCTGTCCTAGTAGCTGGGGTTCGCAGGCGTCTGCCTGACCTCAGCAGCTGAAACAGGCTGTTATTGGGGTGGTGAGGGTCTTTCATTATCCTGCAGGCTCTGGATTTGCACCTCTTGTTGTATAGAACCTGCAGGGGGGGTAGTGCAATACTCGTGGTACGCTCGGCTGAGCGCACCACTCTCTGTAGGGCCTTCTTGTCCTGTGCCGTGCTGTTTCCATACCAGGCAGTGATGTTACCGGTCAGGATGCTCTCTACAGCTCCTGAGTAGAAGGACTGGAGTATCTTTCCCGATACTCTGAACTTCCTTAACTGTCTCAGGTGGTAGAGACGCTGTTTCGCCTTCTTTACTACTGTGTCTATTAGAGTTGTTCCGATACCGATACCAGTATCGGAAAAGCCGCCGATACTGGCTAAAATGCTGGTATCGGTATCGGCGAGTACCCTCTAATGCTGCGCTCCGATACCATATGACGTAATTTATCAACAACACTGTGGTCTGTTGAGTAAGCATTATAAAACAAACGTGTGCTTAATCGATTAAAGTGTCAATGCCATTTGTCATTTTAACAGCAGATACTTTCTTAAATGTCATCGTCCCGACAGAGCGGTGTTGACGGGGAGCTCATGGGTTCGCTTGGTGGCTGGTGTTATTAGCATTGAACAGCTAACCGAAAGCTAGCTTTAACATTACCTTGGCTAAAGTTGGGGCTATTCATATAATCCAGCAATAATGGCTGCAGACCTGCAAGCAAAGTACAGCAAGTTGGCAAAGGAGTATTCCAAGTTAAATCACAATGTCACCAGTAACGTTACAGTCTTCTATGGTCTTCCCATATACCGGTAGCTCATGCTAGCTAACGGTAACGTCGTCATTGCACGTCGCGTACACAATTAATGACATGTTGCGGACAGCCATATCGGCGACAATGTTTAGCTTTTAGTGCCAAATGATAAGAGTCTGAGGCGGAGTCTCAAAAGAGAATGTTGAATATTTATTGTGCAAAAATCACAACAGATCCTCTGCTACTTCAACGGAGCCTTGTAGACAGACTGAGTAGGGTATATCTGCAGAGCCAGTGGGTAGCGAGTGCAGCAACGTATAATGTCCGTGTGGATCATTGGAGTAGGGTATATCTGCAGTGCTGAAGCCCCATACTCATTGATTAATGATACTAATACAAATCTATACAATCACCTGTTGTTGAATAAATACCATTACTTTCTAGTTATTACTAAAAAACAGTATATATAAAACAGTATTTGTTAAAAAAAATATATATATATATATATTTATAAAGAATTTATATAATATCTTTTTTTTTTTTATTTATGTATGCACTGGTATCGGATACGTATCGGTATCGGCCGATACCCAAAGCTTAGGTATCGGAATCGGATCGGAAAGGAAAAAATGGTATCGGAACATCTCTAGTGTCTATGTGTGTTGACCATGTCAGGTCCTCTGAGATGTGGACCCCCAGGTACTTGAAGCTGCTCACCCTGTCCACGGTAGCCCCGTTAATCATCAGTGGTGTGTGCGTCTCCTGCTGTCCTCTCCTATAATCCACGATCAGCTCCTTGGTTTTACCAATGTTCAGGAGCAGGCTGTTGTCCTGGCACCAGCATTCCAGTACCTCAACCTCCTCCCGGTAGGCCTTCTCGTCGTTGTCCGAGATCACCCCTGTCACCCCTGTCCTCAAAAAACCCACCCTCGACCCATCCAATCTCTCCAACTACCGCCCCATCTCCAATCTCCAATTATTTTCTAAAACACTTGAGCACATTGCTGCCTCCCAACTCCACTCCCATCTCCAGTCCAACACCCTCTATGAACCGCTTCAGTTTGGCTTCCGTCCTGCTCACAGCACCGAAACTGCACTGGTTAAAGTCATCAACGACCTCCTCATCTCCGCTGATTCTGGTGCCCTCAACATCCTGATCCTACTCGATCTTAGTGCAGCCTTTGACACAGTGTGTCACTCCATCCTCCTCCAAAGGCTGCACCAACTGGGTGTTGAGGGCACAGCACTTGACTGGTTTTCCTCCTATCTCACTGACAGACATCAATTCATCTCCCTCTCCGGCCACACCTCCTCCCCCTCCCCAGTCACACAGGGGGTCCCCCAAGGCTCAGTCCTCGGCCCCCTGTTCTTCATCTGCTACATTCTCCCCCTTGGTCACATCATTCGTAAATACCACCTCAACTTCCACTGTTACGCTGATGACACTCAAATATACATCAGTACACAATCTCCCCACAGTCACATTGAGTCCTGCATCTCCGAACTCCAAACCTGGATGACCCATAACCTTCTCAAACTAAACAGCGACAAGACAGAACTCTTCATTATTGGCACTAAAACCACCCTCAGTAGATCCGGACCCATCACACTTACCATCAATGACTCCACCATCGCCCCTTCCCCCCTAGTCCGCAACCTCTGTGTCATTCTCGACCCCACCCTCTCATTTGACCCCCATGTCCGCTAGGCTTGGGCGGTATGACGGTATTACGGTATACCAGGATATTTCGAAATCCCGCCGGTATGATTCTCAATACCGTGACGTCACAGACTGCTATTACACTGACACAGAGTTGATTGTAGTGCACAGCACGTGCCAGCAGAGGGTTACGTGGCTATCGTTCTGGGAGCTGGCGTTAGTACCTGGCTGGTGCTGGCTAACTGGCTATCGTTCTGTGAGCTAACGTTGGTACTTGGCTGGTGCTGGCTAACTGGCTATCATTCTGGGAGCTAACGTTAGTACTAGGCTGGTGGTGGCTAACTGGCTATCGTTCTGTGAGCTAACGTTGGTACCTGGCTGGTGCTGGCTAACGTGCTATCGTTCTGGGAGCTAACGTTAGTACTAGGCTGGTGCTGGCTAACTGGCTATCGTTCTGGGAGCTAACGTTAGTACCTGGCTGGTGCTGGCTAACTGGCTATCGTTCTGGGAGCTAACGTTAGTACTAGGCTGGTGCTGGCTAACTGGCTATCGTTCTGTGATTTGTTTACTTGTTAACACGGGTTGCTAAGGAATTTAGGTTCGAGGTTGAAGAAAGAGCACTTTTAGGTTGAAAGAACAGCCCTAATGTCAACGTGTTTCAATATAAGCGTTATGTATGGTGATAACCGAGTATATTGTTTCCCCCCCCCCCCCCCCGATGAAAATGAAAGTCATACCGTCATAATACCCATACCGGGGTATTATGTCAGCAGGGTATGACGGTATGAAAAAAATTATACCGCCCAAGCCTAATGTCCGCTCCATTGTTAAAACATCATACTTTCACCTCTGCAACATTGCCAAAATTTGTCACTGCCTCTCCCCACCTTCTGCTGAATCCCTCATACACGCCTTCATCTCCTCCCGCCTTGACTATTGCAACTCCCTCCTCACTGGCATCACCTCCCGCTCCCTCCATAAACTGCAGCTGGTCCAGAACTCAGCCGCCCGCCTCCTCACTAACACCCGGTCCCATGAACACATAACTCCTGTCCTCCACTCTCTCCACTGGCTCCCGATCAAAGACTGCATCAACTTCAAAACACTACTCCTCACCTTCAAAGCTCTCCATAGCCTGCCCCCCCCCCCCCCTCTACCTGACTGATCTCCTTAGATAGATAGACACCGTTGTGTTTCCCAGCTCCTACCTCTCAGCTGGAACTCAAAAACAGGCATTTGTTTGCAAGTAAACAAAGATGTGAGTAAACAAAACTTTTATTTCAGTTCAAACCTCTGTAACTCTATTACATTAGCACTCAGAGTGATTCTTCCTGTTGTGGAAGGAAAGTCAGAATGTATCCTTTCAAAAGAGACCAGACTCATGCATGTGCTATAAGTGGTTCAATAATAACTTTCAAGTGACTTGGGTATGCAATCGACAGGCTCTTTATGCTAAATGTGCCCGATGCTTAAGTTAAAATAACCCTGTTGAAAGTCTTTTCATAAAGCCATCATATGTTTCATGGAATTTAGAATTTTGACTTAGCGTCCACTAACACCCTACCAAGTATTTCATGGTTTCATGATAGATAGATAGATAGATAGATAGATAGATAGATAGATAGATAGATAGATAGATAGATAGATAGACAGACAGACAGACAGACAGACAGACAGACAGACAGACAGACAGACAGACAGACAGACAGACAGACAGACAGACAGACAGACAGACATGACAGACAGACAGACAGACAGACAGACAGACAGACAGACAGACAGACAGACAGACAGACAGACAGACAGACAGACAGACAGACAGACAGACAGACAGACAGACAGACAGACAGACAGACAGACAGACAGACAGACAGACAGACGGACGGACGGACGGACGGACGGACGGACGGACGGAAAAAAAGTACAATTTGCACCTACAGTATCTACCTACCTACTTCTTACTCTCTCTCATCGACTACTGTTTTGCCCGGACACTGTCACTGGCAGAATAGGACACTGTCACTGGCAGAACACTGTCACTGGCAGAATAGCTTTTAAGGGCATCACAGTAGTATCTTCTTTTTAATCATAATTGTGTTCAGAAGATACATTATACTGTAGTAATATTTAGTTTGAACCCTTAATGGTGTTTAGAAGATACAATATACTGTAGTAATCTTTTAACCCTTAATGGTGTTGAGAAGATACATTATACTGCAGTCACTTTTTTAACCCTATATGGTGTTCAGTAGAGCCATTATACTGCATTGTTTCCCCCTTCTCATACCTGATCCTTCTTCAACCTCGTTCTCTACTATAATTATTCTGCCCACCCTCCTCGCTCACTCCTCCTCACTCGCTCACTCCTCCCCGCTCACTCCTCCCCGCTCCTCCTCCTCGCTTGCTCCTCCCCCCTCGCTCCTCCCCACTCGCTCTTTTCAGACAAGGCCACTCACCCACTAGTCTTGTTGACTTTGGCTGTTGCCATGGTAGCCGTCACCACTTGTTCCTCAAGCAGGTGCTCTTTTGATCGCTCACTCTTTTTCATTCTCTCTCTCTCTCTCTCTCTCTCTCTCTCTCTCTCTCTCTCTCTCTCTCTCTCTCTCTCTCTCTCTCTCTCTCTCTCTCTCTCTCTCTCTCTCTCTCTCTCTCGCTCTCTCTCTCTCTCTCTCTCTCTCTCACACACACACACACACACACTTACACGTGTGTGTACATTCTCAATCTATCTCTCATCTCTCTCACTCTATCTCCTTCTCTTTTTCATTACTTTCACCCTTTCTCTTTCTGTCTCAGCTCATTTGTGAATCCGTTGGCATGGTTACTGATCAGCCGGACAGCCAGGCAGTCAGTCAGCGTGGCCTTGACATTGTTTGGCAGTAGAAATATCATGTGATGTCACCACCAGTAAGCAAATGAAGAGAAGGAGTCTGCTACTATAGGCGGTTCATAGCTGCTCACAATCAGTGAAGCGGTCTGATGAAGGCCTCCTTGACCAAAACATCATGTTTTTAATATCCTAATTCAATAAGCGTTGATACTTGTGGTTGCACCTCTGCTGCTGTTGTTGGAGCCCGATTTCTTTTTCTTGTCTACCTAGGTTCTCAACCTGGGGTCCGAGGACTCCCAGGGGTCCTTGAGGGGAGCGGCTATTCTGTCTATCTTTGTTTACTTGTCTCCGGTTATCTCCTCAACTACGGTATAGACAGCTATGAAATGGAATTGTGGGCTTAATCATATCTAACAACAAAGATCTTCTGAGACGGGGGGTCCCTGAGACACACTGTTATAAAACGGGTCCACAGCCTACTGTGTATCAAGAGAACTACTGATGTAGGTCATACAAATGAATGTACTAGGATGGCAAAGGAAATGACACATTGAAATGGTCTTCAGTAGAATAAATAAGTAAAGGTTTACTTACTTACTTACTTACAGTCATTGTATGCGTGTATTACTGCATGTACTCCAATGATTGCTTTTTTTTACATCAGCAATACAATATGTTTTACGAATATGTGTGTGTGTATGTATGCATGTATGTGTATGTATATGCAGCTTTAGATAGGAGCAGTACACAGCTCATACACGTACAGGGTCAGTTACCATTAAATTGTCATAAAGGGAAGGAGAGTAAGTAATAACTTTATTTGTATAGCACCTTTCATACAGGGGATTGCAGTTCAACTTCAAAGTGCTTTACATCAGTAAGAAATAAGACATAAAATCAGTGTAAAACAAGCAGCAAGAGCAAAGCATAAAGTGGGATAAAATAATGCAGATATATTAATCAAATCATATCAGAACCTCACGTTCCAAGAGGCTTCTTGAATTTCTGTAATCTGTTACAAAACATGATAAAGGTCATAGTAGGCATCTAGTGGATAGTGGGGCGTAGAGATAAAAGTAAAAATAAGTAAAATAATATCAAGGGTAAAATGAGCAGACATATAAAATCAGTTTTTCACATCCCAACATGCCACCTTGTTTATGGTTTGATTGAGTTTTAGTAGAATAGAAAAGACATGAATGATGAAATGAGCACATAAAGTGCAGACATACTATAAAATCACAGTTTTTTTTTACAGTGCAATAAAATAGTTCTGGATTACTGTTTAACAGTTCAAAGTCGTCTTTACCTTCTGTTTGGTATCCACAGTTTAAAACCTGACAGTCTTCCCTCTTGTTTGATACCCACTTTGACCCTTCGAACCTCCTACCCAGGGCAAACCTCCCTCTCAGGGCGTAGTTCCCTCTCCCAGGGCGCGGTTCTAGGCCTGGGTCTTACACAGTTTTAAAGCCTGATAGTCTTTCTTTCTTGATACCCACACAGTTTAATACCCGATAGTTTCGAACCTGTAATAAAAGCAATAGACAGAGTAAAATAGTGCAGTGCAATACAAATAATAAAGACACCAAGACTTGGGGCGGGATCCACAAAGAATGGATTGCACGGTGCTAATTGCACCCTTACTTACAATTCATTATGAATTGAAAATGGGGGACCCTGATGTAAACAAGTCTTTGTAAAGTAAAGTCTGTAAAGTCTTTCTCTGGTCTGCATCCCCTTAACAATTGTGTGTATTGAGCCGTACTGTATTGTACCCATTCTGCAATCTGTTAATACAATTTCCAATCAATCAATCACAGCGCTTTCACATTTCCTGCTCACGGCCCCAAAACGTCCCACCTATCTGTGGGAAAACAGTAAACAGTCTAAGTAAAAGAGTGAGAGACTAAGAGATGATATGACAGAGAGAGAGAGGTGTGTGTGCATGTCTCCTTGTTTGTATAAGCATTTAGGTCACATATCCATTTGTTCACTAGTGTGTGTGTGTGTGTGTGTGTGTGTGTGTGTGTGTGTGTGTGTGTGTGTGTGTGTGTGTGTGTGTGTGTGTGTGTGTGTGTGTGTGTGTGTGTGTGTGTGTGTGTGCGCGCGCGCGCGCGTGTGTGTGTGTGACAGACAGACAGACAGACAGACAGACAGACAGACAGACAGACAGACAGACAGACAGACAGACAGACAGACAGACAGACAGACAGAGATGTGTTGCCTGGTTGAGTCATACGTCACAGAGCATTGAGCCTCCAGTGCTTCTTAATCCAGAGCAGGAAGACAGCTGGGCCTATTTTTAACACACACATAAGGATGCACACACACATTATGGTAAATGAAAGCATTCTTACCATACACATACACACACACGAAGACATACACACACACACACACACACACACACACACACACACACACACACACACACAAACACACACACACACACACACACACACACAGTGTAAATAATAATTTGTATCTTGCATGCTCAGGAGTCAGTAATGTCTGAAGTACTTAGAATAGACTTCTGAGCCAACACACACACGCACGCACGCGCGCACACACACACACACACACACACACACACACACACACACACACACACACACACACACACACACACACACACACACACACACACAGCATTGTGTCCCATCAGGTCAGTAATTATGATATTATGATAATAATATAATTTAATTTCATCACAAAACATGCACTCACTGATCATAAATATACAAAATTGAAATTGGCAGTACCAATATGCGTCTGGTTGTTTACTTTAATTGGATTTATGGAAGGTACTTCCAGGATCCAGGTAATTTTTTAGCCTACTGCGTGCCACAATATTCCACCTAATCAAATCTCCATTGACTGGTACTGTAGTTGGAATATGGCCTGGAGATTATAGATAGGAAATTATTAATCCAGGGGAAATAATTACAAGTTGACTTTGCATTTGCCTTTAGTTCTGTTGTCATACATGCCTAATAAAACCAGGGGAAGAGGCCTTACAGTTGTAAGGTGGATACATTGACCTTGTAAAGCACAGGAGCGCCCCCGTGTGGCCATGCCTCTCAACTACATAGATAAACCCAGACGGCCTAAGTGGGCACCGACATTAACATCATTATGTTTTGAAGAAGAAGTTAGAAGCATATTCATCTAAAGTGTTCCAAGGTAGTGTAGTCTAGGGGTACACTGGGTACATTGAGTGTACTGACTTCAACTGGCTTTCATATACCCATTACTGAATGCTCTCAGTTATGTTATGTATTATTATATGTTTATTATTATTATTATTATTATTATTATTATTATTATTATTATTATTATTATTATTATTATTATTATTATTATTATTATTATTATTATTATTATTATTATTACTAGAAAAGCTAGACCACACCACTGCTTATCACTGAGGACCGTGATGTGGAACCCAGATGTGGGAGTCTGAGTGGCGTTGTGGTGACCTTCCTGCTCTCCTCTCTCTAGGTGTGGTCGCTCTGAAGGACTCCATTCCCCAGTCTCCTCTCAAGCCCTTGACCACACCCATCGAGGCAGAGCTACAAGGGGTCGAAGGAGGAAACGCCACCTCTAGGAAGGACAAATCCCCTCCCCGGGATGCCGTGGACAATTCGAACCATCGACCGCAAACGCCAAAAGCAGAGGACGAAGAGGAGGAAGAGGAGGAGACGAGTGGAGCGCTGACCATTTCCGAGATGGTTTACAGGTCTGCTGTTGTCTCTTTCTTCAATGGTCGCTTTTGTTTTGTATTATGTATATATCATACAGAGTAGTGTACTACTGAGTACTGCTGCAATACCATACAAAGTACCGATTCTACAAACTTAGAATACTACTTCCAGACATTTCAGCATGGTAAAATAGGCCCACTGCTAAATATCTTTAGAAGTACAGTATGTGCTGTTCTACCGTGGTTTACAAGATCCAGTAATAATAAGACACCAAATTATTTAGTTGATATATTTCTGAAATATCAACAAATAACAACCATTGTTTTGCTGTTTTACTGTAGCAACCATTGTCTCTTCCAACATGGAGGACAAATGCCTCTGTTGCGCATCATCGGTGCCCAAAACATTGCTCTGTGTATCATCACTGCTTTAGAGTTGGCATATTTTAATCTTCCTCTCCTACTGTACTTCTGCTTGACCATGGTTTCAACACATGTTGATTCTCACATATCAAAATCTCTTGTTTAGTTCGCCATATCTGTCTTAAAGGACCATACCAGTCTAATTTTGACTTCTCGCCCATTAGCAGAGATTTCCCCCGTCATCAACCAACTTTGTGTTCGTAGGTGTATACGGTATGTGTTTCAGCTGGCATCAGCTCACCTCTCCAAATGCCATTCACATTGCCATCGATGTTGATAAGGGCTGGGAAATACTCCATGAGACTTTCCCAGTTTTGTTGAAAGTCACTGGACATAAGTAACTCAGCCTTCTGAAAACCACTGGGTCATTTTACTTTAGCTAACACTGTACTTGGAGGTCCGCACGTCAAACTTTAGCCAACGTAAAGGTTTTGTGTTTGACCTATGCCAAGAGACTTTCAAGTTTCATGGAGCATATTTTCAACCCTTTTCAACATCAATGGCAGTGTGACAGGTAGGCTGAGATCTACCAAAACATACACTTTATACATCTATGCACACAAAATGTGTTAAACACAGGGACACTCTCTGGTGATGGCGACAAGTCAGAATTAGACTGGTACAGTATAGGCTATGATCCTTTAACTGTGGAGTTGAAAACATAAGCGTAACATAGAATAATAATATATTAAAATATTGTATAATACTGTACCAATATGGTGTAGAATAAATAGTATGATTTAGTTATATTATAATAAAATTGAAATTAGATAGTATATAGAAGTATAATACATTATATAAGTGTGTGTGTGTATGGGTGTGTGTGTGTGTGTGTAAATGAATGAACCTAAATATGTAGTTTGACTGATAGATAGACAAAATGGGTTTATTTACGTTGATTTAATTTGGTTGTGTTGATGTTAATTTTTTTTTGCAAAATGGGTATATTCTGTTTGGTTTTACACATTATGTCTATCGGTGTGTTGTGTGTGTGTAGGGGCAGGTATATATACGATTTTTTCTTCTTCCTGTTCCTTTCGGCCATGGTATTTTTGGTGAATTATATGAATATGTACTGTTGGACTGTGGTAATTCCATGTACGAATAAATAAATGATGATGATGATGATGATGATGATGATGATGAAATGAAAAAATCTCTCCTTCCAGCCCCTGTGCCAGCATGCTGCCCACGCCAGTGGATGACAGCCAGGGAGGCGTGGACCTGCTCTTCTCCCCAGGCCAGAGCCCTGCCAGGCTGCTGAGGGAGCTCCACGCAGACCCCGACATCCAAGCCCAGCTGGAGGCGGGGAGGGAGCGCGACCGGGCTTATGAGCGTGTCCGGCTGGCCGCAAGAAGTCGAGTGGGCGGCGTCCTCAGTAGCAGCCTCCGTCTCCTCTCGTCCAACGAGAGGGTCAACGCGTGCGTCTTGAGCGCGGCCCGCTTGATCGCCGTGGTGATGGGGGTTCTGTTTGTCGCCGTGCCGACGCTGTTGTTGCTCCTGGAGTCGGACCTCGACGTGTCGTTCCTGCACGAGATTCGCCAGACGCCGGAGTTTGAGCAGTTCCACTACGAGTACTACTGCCCGCTGCGCCGCTGGGTGGCCTGTAGGGTCAGCGGGGTTATGGAGAACTTCTGGTCAGACTGAGGTGGGAGAGAGAGGGAGCAAAGAAGTGGAATGATGGAGAGAGAGAGGTGGAAGGACGGACCGGTGGAATGGTTGATGGGTGGCACTGTTGGAGGAATTCTATTGAAAGACAAGAGGAGGAGACCTAAAATGGAGAGAGAGACCTAAGATGTAGGGAGAGACCTAAGACGGAGGGAGAGACCTAAGACGGAGGGAGAGACCTAAGACGGAGGGAGAGACCTAAGACTGAGGGAGAGACCTAAGACGGAGGGAGAGAACGGGGGATCAACACACAAAGAGAAATGAGGAAAAGGAGAGTTGCTTACATTTTACAGCATGAAGTTTGTTGGTTCACTCCTGATGCGGATATTGACTCTTTGGCAAATACTTAAAATCACCCTGATTGGCTCACCTCTTGGTAGCCGATTCCCTGATTGGCCTCAGAGCCTGTCAGTCATGACGGAGTGGACAGAAATAGAGAGATGATTTATTTGAAGGTAACATTTGTGTCACTGGCCGTAACAGTACCCAAAGCCCATAGGTACATAATGTATATTTACAAAAAAGAATATCGCTGACTACTACAAATCTTAAAAAGTTGTTTTTAATGTTTTGTACATTTTTATGTAATGCAAGTATTTCAGGAATTTTTCAGTCAGAGGATCTACGTTGAGCTTATTTTAAAATTAAGAGATTACAAAAGATTACAAAAAACAAATGTATCGATGTTTATCGGGTGTTGGGGGTTGAGAAAATGGAGCTATTTTTTAAAGACTACGGTCAACACGAGTTGACTTGGTGTCACCCTGAGGTTTTTCCTACAGAAGTTAGAGCACAATCTTTTACACAGAACACAGATTTCAACTGTTTCAGATTATCTGATGTCATTTTGGAGTCAAGTGGGCGGCAGCAAGCAGGAGTGAGCTTTATTCTTTGTCTGTGAAACTCGTTTGTGTCCTTGAACAACTAAATGTCTGCCGAACTAAATGTTACATTTGGCTGTCAGTGAGTCCTCTGACGTGTGCATTAAGGTTCAAGAGTGTTAATACGTAAAGGTTATGAAGAATTGCCAGGAGACATAGGAGGCTATGGGGCTATGAAAAACGTACTCTATCTGTGGAATACTGTTGTGTGTCCTGGAGGTACAGGTCGGACTGTTGCTGGAGTCTCCCCCCTATTGGCGTAGCAGTAGCTGAGGAGGTGGGGGTCGTCCTAAAGGAGAGGCAGTGGTACTGTGACCCTTTGTGTGATAGTGGCCGATGAAGAGAAAGAAGCGCTTAGGGAATGCGATTATTCAACAACGGTTTGAGCAGGAGGGTCATACAGCACACAATGCTACTCTGAGGCACGGTCGAGTCACGTTACTAAGATTTGTGTACGGTATTAATAAGGGTTGTTTTTCCCAGAAGCATCTTAGCACTGGGGTCTGTAGTCAAAACTACCTCTGTGGAATATGAGACAAAACAAAACAGGAACTGAGTCTGAGCTGGCCAAGATGAAAATGATTGTTTTTTAAAGGAAGTTGAATCGTTTTTTTTGCTGTGTTTTTTAAATTATTTTTAATTCTTTGAGAATTGATTGGTCCGAGGGAGATTTGAAAGACTTAACACTAGAATATCCGAGACAATACCAGGATCAATACAATTCAGGTCTGGGATCTTGAGACAAGATCAATATAAAAAATTAAATACTGTCTTAAGACTAGACTGGACTACAGTGCTGCTTTGTAATGAAGCACCTTAGTGCTAGGATTGTGTGCTAAATTGCTTATGGGAGACCCAGCCATTCTCAGGTGATTGACGTATAAAGTACATGTTAGTTATAGAACCTTCAGTAGAACGAGTAGCAAAAAGTATACAGTACAGGACGGGTTGGGTATGGTTGCTGTGAGCAGAAAGAGTAGCAGGAAAACTACAAGGCCTGACTTCAGATCAAATTAAAATGTATTATTAAGAAAAATATACCTATATTTGAATTTGGATTGACTTCTCAGGAATGGACATTAGAAGTTGAATAATGTCTCTGTGTACAAACAAAAAATAAGACCACATCATTCATTACATCAACCACCTATATAGTTTATATCCATACTATTCATAATGTCTCGTCAATATAAAATAGTCGTACCATATATCAAATCCATAGTCATGGGCAGTGCCATCTCTGAGCATTGTTGCCACAGCTTAAATTAAAACATCCATTCCATACCTCATAGGTATCGTCCAATCTGATGGCCGGTACACAGCTGCAAAGCCAATCAGTAAAGCCCTTTATTAATAAAAGACTCCACATATGGACCGCAAAGTCCATATCCAGAATTATCTCACTGCTTTACATTCAGTATTGACCTGCTCCTGCAAAGACCATTGCGATGTTCATTGTAATACAATTCCTATTATTATCATAGTTAAGTATTCGATATTCAATTAAATGTTGCTGCATCCTACATGTCACAATGTAATCCAACCTGTTGTCATGTAAATCCATAATCCATAATCCGTTTAATGCTTAAAAAAAAGAAAAACGTGCAAATATGCAGTAACAACACTAAACCATGCTTATTGGGGAGTAATTCAAGTATTTATTTTCCTAATACACCTGCACTTAGTTCTGATGCTGAAACCAAGCTAAGGGCCAAACCACTACAATGATGACAATGTTGGCTGCATCTCAGAAGCATTTAACATTAGAGTGACTATGAGCAGAAAATAACTTTTCTTATGTCTGAAGTTGATCTATTCTATATGCACTTCTATATGATCAGTATCACCTCCACATCCTAATCTAATCCAGTAATATGGAAGACTTTAACTCTAGTGCTCAAACACTTAAACTCCTCTTATACACGCATTGTAATGTACAGGCCAGAGCTCTTTATATGAAATTACATTTTAGATACGGAGCTCTGGTACTCTATTGCTATACACACCTGTACAGACATGACATGGTATTAGCTTTAGTCCTTTTGTTTCTGTGCTAAAATCTTCACATCCAAGCTGGGGGGAACATTTCCAAACTGATTCTTTTCGGGGGAAATCTCTCACTGTCACTTGGCTTCCGTGGCTGACCTCTTAAATGCCGACCGCATGTTCTCACTTGTAAATACTGTGTTTATAGTAGTAGGCACAAACAAATATCTAGTTGCACATTTCCTTTATCTCTTCCTGCTGTGTCTTTTCCTTGTAAAATGATCTGTGTGTAGGCTTGGCTGTCTTTACCATCCTAGATTGCATGAATGCTATCCATGTTTACGCAACAGTGTTGAGGAAAGGCGATCGATAACTATGTGGGGGGCTATTCTGAGTAAGATGATTGGGTGTTGGCTATTTGAATAGTTCTCTAATCATTCTGGAAGTCACAAAAGGGCAAAGCACATAGCTATTGCTTTGGGATTTTATTGGGACAGAGGACAGAATTTGGACATATGGTAGCAAGATTTGACAAGACTGAATATGCGATAAACCAATTGTTTTCAATACAGTTTAGTTGATCACAAAACAAAAGGGAGTCATTTGTCACAGATGATGTCACAATACAAAAGAGATTTTCTTTTGCTAGCCTTTCTTTCTTTTTAGAATAGTAAACTTTAGGTTACAGGCTATATCAGTAGTGTCAGGAAATTGTGCTTTTTCTGTGGGCGTGCATCATGAAAACAAAACTAGATGCTAAATAATAATGCTAACACCTGACTTCATTGCTAACAGAGCATGCTAATATGTTAGCCATAATCATAACCAGGGTTGGGATTAATTCTCTTTCAATGTAGTCAATTTGAAATACAAATCAAAGCTATACAAATCTTTGTTTATTAATAATGTTAATATCATTCATTTTTAATGTCTTTAGATTTTTTTTTTTTTTTTTAAGATTTAATAAAAAAATATACACAGTAATTGATCAAATTAAAGGGAAATTGGGCCCAACCCTGATCATAAAGAATGTATGACTAAAATAAAAGGCCATTACATTATGTTAGTTTTACAAATGTACGGTCCAATAATGACACTGTAGCATTTCATAATTACTTTGTAGCTTATTTAATACCTTTTTGCAGCCTTTATTTACTGATATTTATAAGGGAAATAAACCCTTCTGAGATTCAGCTCTTTTATTTGAGCTATCCAACTTGAGCTCTTATGTTTTACAAATAGCATATACTGTCTCAAAGTACCATGCAAGAGACTAAAATGCAATCTTTGCTGTCTGTGCTAAGACGAAACTGTGATTAGAAACACCATAAGATCACAATACAAGTTGATGTCATATCACCTACCTGTAACTTTACCTGAAGTATGAACAGATGCAATCTAAGAGGTTTTCGGACACGAGTCAAATATTTAAAATACTTATACCGATATATCTTGCCTGGAGCCGTGGAACCAATAGTTCCAAAGGTGTTCCGCAAAACCACATACATCTGGCATTCGCAATAGGCTCAAAGATCAACATTTAAACAATGTTGTAATATTACAAATAACCTTTTTAAGTATTTGATTTAAGACTTTAAATATTTGAACTCGGGTCTCTTGGGTACATCTATATGCAAATGTATTAGACATCACATGGTACAGGAGGGGGAGGAGCTTTTTAGTAGGTTTATTATATTTCAGTGTTGTATGCAGGGGTGTAAAAAGTACCCAGAAATTATACTTAAGTGAAAGTATGGGTACCATCTCAAAATCGTACTCAAGTAAAAGTCAGAATATATGGCTAAAAACACACTTGAGTCTATTCTTCTGATAGCAGGTGTTTAATCAAAGATCCCAGCGTTCTAGTCTTGCACAAGGACCAATCAGCATGGGTATGGGCGGGTTAATTTTCCATTGATGGGGATTTGATTGGCTGTTTTTAAATAAAGTGCGGCTGCAGGATTAATAATGTTAACGTTAGTTCGGCCAGAGAAACCAATATACTAATTAAAATGGTTGGACCTGCGAGATTTGTACTTTGTAGAACTGCATTTTAAACGTAAGGAAAAGTATGTATTTTTTTCTCTGAAATGTAATTGAGTAAAAGTAGCTACAACTATACAAACCTAATAATACTTGAGTAAAGGACAAATCCCCAAAAACAGTACTTTGTATTGTAACGAAGTACAATTCCTCAAGTACTTTACACCCCTGGTTGTATGGGCATGTACAGTGTTCTGTTGCACGGTATCTGTTGGTTTTACTGGTTAGTTGGACTAATTGTTTTGTAGTCATTCAGTCTCTTTTGAAAATGAAAAGCAACTCTGGGAAAAAATTTAAGAAGCAGAAAAATGAAGTGAAAACAAGCAAGTTTTCCAGCGGTATGACCCCCTTCTGGGACAACCAAGCCTTATGACCTTTGTAAAGTTAACATTTTGAATGTTTGTATGTTATCAAAGAAAACAACATGGCTTGTTTTATATGTTAATACTGCCACAATAAAGCCCCCAAATTAATATATATTGAAACATGGTAACTTGTGTGCTTTCATTTTTACACAACATGGTAAACATACTTTTCATAATAGTAGTAGTAGTAGTAGTAGTAGTAGTAGTAGTAGTAGTAGTAGTAGTAGTAGTAGTAGTAGTAGTAGTAGTAGTAGTAGTAGTAGTAGTAGTAGTAGTAGTAACCAGTGGTAGCCTAGTTAATGTAGTATTTGTTATCATAGTATCGTCATTCAGCAGTGCAACACTTAACAAGCAGTGAAATAGCCAGTCAGTCTATTAAGTTCAAAATACTTAAATTGTTTACATTCAGAATTCAGGGGAAGGCTATGTCTAAATTTAGCCAATTTAATAAATTATGTACTTTTTCCACCTTTGGTTGTTACTCCTGTTTGACCTTTTTAACCAATACTATACTTGCCATGCTTGTTTGAAAAGTGTATTATTGTTGTGTTCAAACACATTTATCCAAAATTCAAATGCAGAAAAATACATTGCTGGTATGTAACGCTATGCTATAGTAGCAACATATTGTAACATAGCTACTGTATAGTGAGATGAAGTTCTGAATCGTATGTGTAACTGAGGGGTACAATTCCCTGACTGTATTGTTAAGTATGGTATTAAACCACTACCTCTTGTACTTTAACTTCTGGCCATCCAGTACATGATATAAATATGATGAACACTTTCCCACCTGATGAAACGAAGTCCACACAAATGTACAAATCGAATATTTAATATAGCAAAAGGTATATACAACGTTCACTTGTTTACACTTATGATTTGAAATGCACTTGTATGGCAAATGAGTATTCGTAGGTAAATCAACATTGAATGTCCAATCTCTGGTTACGCAGGGAGTAAGTATACAACCTGGTTCTTTAGGAAACTATAGCGATGGTACTTAAATGATTATAGCTGGATACACTAAGGGGGGGGGGGTCCCGCTGGTTGTAAGACAGTAGGAGGGGGGGGTTAGAGAAGCCGCTGGCGGTATCCCATCTGGCCGACGATTTCTTGGGAGAATTCAAAGTCTTGAACACGGTGCCCACAGAACCTCGGTCCGCAGACGAATACAGCTGGACCCTCTGGTGGACGGTAGCTGCCGGTCCACAACGGAGAGACGTGAGGCGACCTCACTGGTGTAGAGCGCCGTCTCACCTGGACTCCTCTCCGGGGGGTAGTTCCAACACTCCGCAGTGTTGGCCGTTATCCATGGAATAATCAAAGCACCCAAAGCATAATCCAAGCCGTGGAAGGCTCGCCGTCGTCCGGGTAGAGTAATCCAATGTACAGGTCCAGTCGCCCTGGCCCGGAGCTCCTCGGATGCAAGCACCACTAGTGGTCTGCCCAGCCTGGTTAAGACTCCAGATAACGTCAGGAACGATGGGGGTACTGATAACTTTATAACTCTAACCGAACGATGCACCATACATAATAGACTATTATTAGCTTAATAGAATACGTCCAACTCGACGGTATAGTGCCAAACTATGACAATTCAACTATTAATCCACACGATATCTCAATGCCTATTCTGAGGCCAAGTAGGCCTTACTGTACCACACGTGCGTCGTGGGTGAGGCTTCGCGTCTGTTACTCGGTTGGAGGGTAAAGAACTGGACTAAAGGAAAGTTCTACTTTACTTGCGCCATATATATATGCGCTGTGAACAAATAGTACCATTCGTATTTCGCCAGACGTATTCCTACGCGGAACCGGGCTTGCCTCGGCATGTTGGGCGGCACGATTGAACTTGAACCTAGGGGTATGGCTGCTGGCGCCAGGTTCTCGTCCAATGGTAGAATGAAACTATTATGGGCTGTTTAGTAGACTAAAGGGATATTCAGTGCATATTGTACAAGGAATATACAGGGGGTATCAAACGATATACAAATACTATTTAAATATATATATATAAATAAATATATATATTCGGTTTAATCTGATCCTTCACAACAGCCGCCCCCTAATTAGTCCCACCTAATTAGCTAAGCAGAGACAGATTAACCGCACTGTCTACCACTCAAGGTCCGCTGTAAGGGTCAGTCAACTCACAAAGTCATGGGGTCATGGTCATCATCGATAGTATCTGGGAGTCGGGGCAGTTCTATTAGCCTCGCCACGGGTCGTGTGTAAGTTCGCCCCTGGACGAGCACTTCAGCTGCTCGGACCTTGCCATCGGCACCGGTGATCACTTTGCTTACGCGGCCAGCCGGCCACATAGCTCTGGGCAGTGACTGGTCGATAATCATGACGACTGTTCCTTCTGTCAAATTGTCTCTCTCTTTTACCCACTTCTGGCGGGTCTGTAGAGACGGCAGGTAGTGGAGTAGGAAGCTGCTCCAAAACTTGTCAGCTAGTACTTGACTGTACCTCCACATTCTTCGGCCGTTCGCTTCTTCAGGCCTGTACATTGTCTGGGGTAGCGCGGGGTCCAGCCGCCCCATTAAGAGTGTGTTGGGGGTGACTGGGTCGACATCTGCTACATCACTTGAGACGTAACCGAGGGGTTTTGAGTTCAATACTCCCTCGATCTCCGTGAGGACTGTCATTAGGACTTCTTCCGCCACGGTCTGGGCCCCAAGCACGGCGTACAGGGCTGTCTTTATAGAACGTACTTCTCGTTCCCAGGTTCCACCGAAGTGGGGTGCGTTCGGGGGATTAAACTGGAAGTCAATCTGGGATGGAGCGAGGTGGGTCTTAAGTTCTGGGCCCATAGCTTGGAAGCTCTCTCTCAGCTCTCTTTCTCCGCCTTTGAAGTTTGTCCCGTGATCAGACAACAATGTAGACGGTTTTCCTTTCCGTGATGTGAATCTTCGGAAGGCCATAAGGAATGAGTCTGTGCTCATGGTCGGAAGGAGCTCGATATGTATCGCTCTGGTGGTCATGCATTTGAATACAATACCCCACCGCTTCTCGGTTCCTCTTCCTCTCTTTATATACAACGGGCCAAAGCAGTCCATGCCTGTGGAGTGGAATGGCTTGTCGCCGAGTCGGAGGCGACAGGGAGGTATGTCAGCCATCCGTGGTATGCTGGGCTGCGCGCGCCACTTTCGGCAGTCTAGACAGGTTCGCTGGAAGCGTCGCACCGCTTCTCTTCCTTGAAGTATCCAATAGCGACGTCTGATCTCCGCGAAGACTCTCTCTGCTCCTGCGTGGTGTACATCCTCGTCGTATTTCTTTATGATCAGCTCTGTGACCTTGTGTCGGCTGTTCAAGACTATCGGGTACTTAATGTCATCCGGTAGATCGGGGGCTCTCCGCAGGCGACCACCCACTCTGATGAGATTATGGGCGTCACTCTCGGGTGCCAGGTGGAGCAGTCTGCTGTCTGATGGGACGGGCTTTCCTCCCTGTAGACAGTCTAGCTCATCGGGGAACGAGTCTCTCTGGGCTCGTTGTAGTAGAAGAAGTTCTGCTTCTTCGTAGTCAGCTGCTGACATGTCAGTGGTGGACTGAATCTCTGGGTGGTGCCACAGGAATGTCCTCTGCTGCGCACTCTCTAGGGTAATGCAGTCATCTATGTTGGGGTCTGTGGAGGCGACTGTGCTCAGTCCACAGAACATAGGTTTCTTGTTCTCAGCCTCCTCGTTACTTGCTTCCCGTGGGGTGGGCGTAGGCCACTCTTCTTCGGGGAGCTTGAGGAATTCTGGTCCGTCACTGTAGATGTTGCGACGGGTGAGGTCATCCAGAGACATTCCCCGGGTGATGACGTCAGCTGGGTTGTGTTTGGTGTCCACATACCGCCAGCTCGCTGCTTCTGTTAACTCTTGAATCTCGGTGACTCTGACTCCCACGAAGACTTTGTATCTGCATGAATCAGACTTGATCCATGTGAGTACTGTCGTGGAATCTGACCACAAGATTGTTCTGTGCACCGGGATGGTGAGTTCACGTTGGATTAACGTGGCTAGATGCGCTCCTGCTAGGGCTGCGCAGAGCTCTAGATGCGGGATAGATTGTTGCTTTCGTGGGGCTATTCTTGAGCGAGCCAGGATGAAAGCAATGTGTATCTTTCCTCCCTTCTCTTGGGCACGCAAGTAGGCCACCGATCCATAGGCTACTTCGGAGGCGTCGCTGAAGACGTGTAGATCAATCTTGCATGTCTCTGGCCTCACTGTGGATGGGAAGTAGCTGCGGCGTATATTGACGCCTGGGAGTGAGCGGAGTTCCGTCTCCCACTCTCTCCATGTTGAGGCAAGGTGTGCGGGTATTGGGTCGTCCCAGCCCTGGTCCTTGTCCCATAGTGCTCGTACAATCATCTTTGCCCTGGTGGTGTAAGGTAGAATACATCCCAACGGGTCATATTGTCTGGCGAGTGTTCTGTACACACTCCGTCTGGTGGTCGGTGTCGCAGTCGACCCTCCCTGCTTGGTCAGGGGTTTGTGTCTATAGTGGAGCGAGTCTGTTTTGAAGCGCCAGACTAGTCCTAGTGTCATTTCTTGGGCTTCTCCTGGGATGGTCGCCATCCAGGTCTCGCTGCTGGCAGCCTTGTCCGCGGGGGAGAGGCTGCGCAATACGTGCGGGTCACTGCTGGCCCACTGCCTGAGATCAAAGCCGCCTTTGATCAGGGAGGCGCGTAGCTTGATTAGGAGAGCCTCGGCTTCTTCTTGAGTCGAAACGCTTTGTAAACAGTTGTCCACGTAGAAACTGTTCTTCACACTGTGTCGGACCTCTTCATCTGCTGTTGGGTCCTCTGCGACGTGTTTCTGTAGTGCAAATGTAGCACAGCACGGGCTGCATGTGGTTCCGAAGGGGAGTACTTCCCACTGGTAGATGGCTGGGTTCTCATCTCCGATCCTCTCTCTCCATAGGAACCGCAGCAAGGGCTTGTCCTCCTCCACTAGTCTCACCTGCAGGAACATCCCTTTGATATCCCCGCTGATAGCCACCTTGTCCTGGCGGAAGCGCAGTAGCACGCCTAGTAGGGAGGGGCCGAGTGTGGGGCCGGGCAAGAGCTCTTTATTCAGATTTTGGGATCCGATCTGGTAGCTGCAGTTAAACACAATGCGATCCTTGCCGTTGTGATGGACCTTGTGATGCGGCACGTACCATGATTCGGTCGTCTGATCGGCCTCTTTAATGTCAATCTTTGTTACGTGTCCCGCTGTGATTAGCTTCTCAATCTCAGCGCGGTACACACGCTCTTGAGCGGGGGTCTTTGGCTAGGCGCCGCTCCGTGTTCAATAGATAGCGCTCCGTGGCGTCTTTCTTTGCGTGAAAGGTGGGCATTCCCTCTCGCCTCAGGAGTGGAGTTGCGTATCTCATCACTCCGCCGACTGTGACTCTCTTTGTCCCTTGCTCGAGTAGGTTGATGGCGTAAATGTCTTCTTTAGAACGAATATCTTTCTTTTCGTTCTTAAAGGGCATTGTCTCTAGTGTCCATAGCCTCTCGACATGCTGCAGGAGAGTGGTGTCTTCTTCTGTCGTTCTGGAGTGGAGGCAGCTAGTGGCTGCTGTTCGGTTGAGAGATTTAGCGAGGGGGCCTTGTAGTGTCCACCCTAGGCGGGTCTCGACTGCTGCAGGACAGCCTCGGGGTCCTGTATGGACCCGGTCAATCGGGACTATGAGTTCTGCATGGTCGGAGCCTATCAGCAGGGTCGGGGTAGCGCCGTCTATGAGCGGGATAGGTAGTTGTCGCAGGTGCACATATTTATCCATCAACTTGGCGATAGGGTAGGTGTACTGCGATAGTCCTATTTCTTGGCTGGTGAAAGCATTTGTAATCTTATACCGTCGCTCTGGCTGCCCGTTTGCTGCGATAGTGAAGGAGACATTCTCGCCCTTTATCGTCTTTAAATCTCTTCTTATTGTCCGAATCGTCATTTCGTTCTTGCTCCCCCGCAGTCCCAGCTGGGCCGCAGCGGACGCGAGCAGAAGGGTCTTCTCTGACCCGTCATCAAGGACGGCGTAAGTGTCCATGACTTTATCTTGGTAGCTCAATGTCACACGGACTACCTTTAAGAGTACTTGGGCGCCGCTGCTGCTGGCGGGGTCAATGTACATGACACTTGCCTTGGTGCCGCTCGATGGTGCAGGTGAAGGCCGTCTTCTGTTACTGTCGTGTAGTATATCTAGATGGGCTCCGTCGCACTGACTGCACCTTTTCTTTAGGCGGCATTCGGCTGCCATGTGTGGTCGCGCACATCGGTAACAGCGCCTGTTGGACTTTATCCATTGACTCACTTCTTCTGCATTCATCTTTGTGAACAGGTCACATTGTGACAGCCAGTGTTCTTTCTCACAGTAGGGACACACTATCTTCCACTTCTCTTTTCTCGAGGGGGTACTGTGGCTCTTACTGCTCGGTACTGACTCTGATTGGTGCATGACAGTCACCGATCTTCTTCCATCATTTATTCTCCTGGGTCCCTCTCTGGAGCTTGGCGTGCTCCGCCCGAACGTATCCAGTCGTAAGCTGCTGACTTCTCTCGCCAGGAAGTCGGCTAGATCAAGGAGGGATGGTTCGGGGCCGTTAGGATCCCGGTAGTCTCTCTGCCGCCTAAAACGCTCTTGTCTTGCGGGTGGCAGCTTCTCCAAAATCCTCTCGACGTTAGAGTTGGCGTATAGCTCATGCATGCCCTTTTCCCGTTGCGCTCCCAGCATCCCTACCAGGGACTGCACTTTGATTGACAGGTCGTCTAATGAGCGATTGTCTGTTGCTGGGGGTAGGCGATCAATATGCCTTATCTCTTGGATTACGTAATCCCATATACGTCCATATCTCTGGTCCAGCGCTGCAAGGGCCGCTGTGTATGGGGTCGTAGAGGTAGCATAGGCCAGCGCTATATTGTGCGCTCGCGGTACTTTCAGGTGCTTCAGTAATATTGCATACTTGTGGCGTTCATCAGCGACATCCACCATCATTGTCTCTAAGCACATCCGGAGCTCCGTGTACTGTGCTCGACTCTCATAGGCGAAGTCTGGAAACGACGGCGTGGCAATGTATGACGCCGTGGATGGCTGATACATCGGCGATCATTGGGGGAGAGACCTCCTAGGCGAGTCCCCTCTTGCGCCTCTCTGTGGGCTGGTACCGACAGGGTACCATGGCCCGCTGGTCCAGGTGCTATTCCTCGGGGCTGGTCGTGCGTCGTGCCCACCCGTGAATAGAGTCGGGGGTCTGTAGCGCAGCGCCGCGGGGGTATAGCCTGGGCTGTACTGGACCTCCTGGTCCGGTGGAGTACTGTGCTGTCGTCGGGCTTGGTTCTCCTCCTCTCCCTCTTCTTCCTCTATCAGGTCTTCCAGATCCTGTAATCGTTTATTTAGCTTCTCCGCAGTGTATGCCGCTCCTTCCTTGTAGCTGGGTCTCGCTTGGACCGGTCTGGGAAGGGGGTCTGCGGGGGGTATAGGCTCGGTCTGTTGGTCAAGTTCAGGGTCGCTTGCTCGGTTAGGAGACGCTGCCCTTGACTGTTGTCTCGACGAGTTCCTTGAACCCCTGGCGGAGGGAGAGGGTGTTGCCTTGCGGATCAGCTGCTCCATTAGCTGCGCTTGTAGCTTGTCGCGCTCGACTTCGCGCTTGGTGAGATCTGCTTCTCTTTGAGCACCGGCAGCGGCGCGCTGGGCGTCGGCCCGGTCTCTTGCCATATTCTCTTCCGTCTGAAGGCGTCTCATCTCCAGGCGTGTGCGCTCTTCTTCGCTCCGTTGCTGTGCTTGGAGGCGTTCTCTTTCAATGGTAAAATGTTCGCGCTCGCTAAGCGTCTGTGCTTGGAGTCGATCGCGTTCGGTAGAGGCTGTCAGGCTGACGAGAAACGCCTGTTGTAGCATCCTCTCCGCTTCGCTGGGGGAAGGCGGTTGTGGAGGTGAGCCGCTCCTGGGTGAGCCGCTCCTGGGTGTACTCGTTGGGGAGTCCTGGAGCTCTATTTCCTCGGCGCTCTCCTCCTCTTCTTCCGTGCAGAGTTCTCTCTCTGTAGGGTTGTCTTCCTCCCGGGGCTGGTCGGGGACTACTTCTTCGGTAGTGGCGGGGGGTAAAGGCATGTCAGCTCCCTCCTGGTCCCCACCGTGAGCTTGGTCAGTTACATTAGAACCTACTAGGGCCTCTGTGGTCGGGGAAACCTGGTCGTTAAGGTCAGACATAATTTTACTTTCTACTTTTACCGCGTTTACCGTTTGTCGAAGGCTAGGTAGTTGACTGACAGTGTAATCCTCTAAGTACTGAGGTGGCTGTCGTCTGCGCCGCGGGCGTTCTAGGTTAGGGGGACCGTTTCGTGGAGTGTTCATCATAGGCCATTTTAATATTAATAACACTATATTAATATTACACTAGTTACCCTCCGGCTCGAAGGACCAATTGTAACTGAGGGGTACAATTCCCTGACTGTATTGTTAAGTATGGTATTAAACCACTACCTCTTGTACTTTAACTTCTGGCCATCCAGTACATGATATAAATATGATGAACACTTTCCCACCTGATGAAACGAAGTCCACACAAATGTACAAATCGAATATTTAATATAGCAAAAGGTATATACAACATTCACTTGTTTACACTTATGATTTGAAATGCACTTGTATGGCAAATGAGTATTCGTAGGTAAATCAACATTGAATGTCCAATATCTGGTTACGCAGGGAGTAAGTATACAACCTGGTTCTTTAGGAAACTATAGCGATGGTACTTAAATGATTATAGCTGGATACACTAAGGGGGGGGGGGGGTCCCGCTGGTTGTAAGACAGTAGGAGGGGGGGGTTAGAGAAGCCGCTGGCGGTATCCCATCTGGCCGACGATTTCTTGGGAGAATTCAAAGTCTTGAACACGGTGCCCACAGAACCTCGGTCCGCAGACGAATACAGCTGGACCCTCTGGTGGACGGTAGCTGCCGGTCCACAACGGAGAGACGTGAGGCGACCTCACTGGTGTAGAGCGCCGTTTCACCTGGACTCCTCTCCGGGGGGTAGTTCCAACACTCCGCAGTGTTGGCCGTTATCCATGGAATAATCAAAGCACCCAAAGCATAATCCAAGCCGTGGAAGGCTCGCCGTCGTCCGGGTAGAGTAATCCAATGTACAGGTCCAGTCGCCCTGGCCCGGAGCTCCTCGGATGCAAGCACCACTAGTGGTCTGCCCAGCCTGGTTAAGACTCCAGATAACGTCAGGAACGATGGGGGTACTGATAACTTTATAACTCTAACCGAACGATGCACCATACATAATAGACTATTATTAGCTTAATAGAATACGTCCAACTCGACGGTATAGTGCCAAACTATGACAATTCAACTATTAATCCACACGATATCTCAATGCCTATTCTGAGGCCAAGTAGGCCTTACTGCACCACACGTGCGTCGTGGGTGAGGCTTCGCGTCTGTTACTCGGTTGGAGGGTAAAGAACTGGACTAAAGGAAAGTTCTACTTTACTTGCGCCATATATATATGCGCTGTGAACAAATAGTACCATTCGTATTTCGCCAGACGTATTCCTACGCGGAACCGGGCTTGCCTCGGCATGTTGGGCGGCACGATTGAACTTGAACCTAGGGGTATGGCTGCTGGCGCCAGGTTCTCGTCCAATGGTAGAATGAAACTATTATGGGCTGTTTAGTAGACTAAAGGGATATTCAGTGCATATTGTACAAGGAATATACAGGGGGTATCAAACGATATACAAATACTATTTAAATATATATATATAAATAAATATATATATTCGGTTTAATCTGATCCTTCACAACAGTATGGCTCCGCTCGGCGTCACTACTGCACTGTACCTCGCTCGTGCATGCGCACTGAATAAAAAATTCCACAATGTACCTTTACATCCCAACATTCGTCTGACCACACCCCTATCAGCTTACCTTCATAAGCAGGTGTGTGGCCACCTACTCGCCTCCTTCTTCGCTTTCACCACAAGGAAGTGCCTTCGGTAGATTCCCACTTGACGAGGTTGCTAGTTGAAGAAAGTTGAGACGAGTTTACATTGTGCTTATTTTTTTCTTCTCTCATAAATATTCAAGAGAAAAATCTAAGTCATAATGTCTACTTCGGAGAGTCGTAGAACCACTTCACCAGCGGTTCTCCATTCCCGCCTCCGTCATGCGTTCTGGTGCGGGGCTGTTGCCGCGTTCGTGGTCGGCAGCCATGCCCGGTAGGCATCCGATGGGTAGTTTGCCTCTCCGAGGAGCCAGTGCACCGGTGCCGTCGACTCTGCGATGGCCTGGTTCTGGCTCTGGTTCCTCTGGTTCCGGGGAATCGTCCGTTGTTGAACGGCCGGTTCCGTTGGTTCCGGAGGATTTGAGACGCAAACTTTTTGCGTCTGCTCGGTCCCGTCGCAAGATGGTGTCCTGCAGACGCGAACGGCCTGGGTTTGGGGAATTGCTGGAGACCAGCGAGGATGCGTCGGTCTCTAGCTGCCCAATGGAAACAGAGGATTGCATGGTAGAGGCGGACGGGTTCTTGTTTGAAGGCCCAGTAGAGACGAATATCCCACCCGTCCAGGTAACACTGGAGGGGGGTGATATGTCTCCTTGGGGCGCCTTGTTCGAGGATGTCGGGGAAACCCCTCGGCCTCATCGGCAGGATGCCCTACTATCAGCCACATCAGACTGTGGCTCCTTAACCGCAGCCTGCTGCATGTGAGGGATGCGGGTTCGGTGGAGGAAAGTCTGCAGGGGGAACTGCGGGCTTTGTTCCCCGAGCTTATGGCGGTAGCGGCCGCTGCAAACGGCGTGCCGCTGCCGCAGCCACTGCCTGCTCCTGTCCCCGATGATCTAATAGGTCATCTCTGGCAGCGTCGCCCGGTGAGAGGGGTGGACGTTGTCTACCCATTTTTCCCCTCAATGGGGGCCTATGTTCGTCGGGGCCAGGTGGTGTCCCACATCATGGGCCTCACTCCCGCCTACGTACCAGTTACGCGGGTGGTGGGTTTGGTTGAAGGTATGAGAGAGAGTGTGCCACGGCTTGATAGGCCGATGGCCTCTGTCCGGATGTCGTGTGGGAGCCGTTATGCAAGCCGGTTCTCCAAGGAAAATCGGCTAGGCGGTTGGCGTATTGGAGTGACCAGTCGTTCATCGCGGGTACACAATCGCTGGCTGCTGCGTCTAATCTCGCACAGCTGGCAAGATTTGTATCCGGGATAATGACGGGCGGCACGGAGCGGTCGGAAGTACAACATGATCAGCTCACCCAGGCGGCAGGAGCTGTCCTGCATCTGACTCAGGTGCAGGCCATAGCCTCTGGGAAAGTGCGCGCCCTGGCAACTCTGATCCAGCGCCACCTTTGGCTGGAGCAGGCCCGTGTGCCAGAGAAGAAGAGGGCTCCTCTTCTGACGGCCACCCTCTCCGATGCTGGACTGTTCGGGAAGGCCCTGCAATTGATTACCTCAACATGCAGAGAGATGGCAGAGGAGAGATCCGTGCTCCAACCCCATTTTCCACCTCCCGTCATCGCCGGTGGAGTCAGACGGCTTCCACGTCGTCGAGCTTCCTCCGCCGTGGCTGCCAATGCCTCCATCGCCACTTCTGGCCCGTCAACGAAGGCCAGGAGGAGAGACGGTGCTGCTGCTGCAGCCGGCCCATCTACGACCGGAGGAGACGGTAGGGATCGACGAGACCAGCAACCGATTGCCTACCGTCCCTCCGGGGCTTCTCGGGGTGGCAAAGCCCGAGCGGCTCGAGGCAGCAGACGCCGCTAGGCAGTGACTTTTTCCCCCATGCGGTCCCCTCTGTTTACCCCTCCCCGGCCCTCTCATATTATTTGTTGCTTAAATAAAAAGTCCCCTCTAAAGGGGGACTGTATTTTTTGGTTAAACAAACTGTGTGTTTCTTCACCAAAACATATGATGAGGTTGCAAAGTGTGAATCTGCATTGGTATACATTGATGGATGAGTTACGTTCGTGTTATGAGATTAAGCAAGGTCTGCAGCATACACTCGGTTATAGAAGGGTTTCTATCTCGGCCTGACGCTCGACATGCAGGTAGAAGCTGATTGTATGGTCTGTTGCTTACACACAAAGTAATGTTGAACTACAACACTGTTGTGTTAGTTGCAGTAATGCTCGTATACACACGTTCCTAGCCGTTGTACTCTCTATCAGTGTTTTTCTATGTACAACATGGAATGCGGGTGTAGGATTCACACACACACACGACTTGGTTTTGTTGTAAACCCTGTTCACAGTCTGTGGGTAGCATGCATTGTGTTAGCTTGCGCTATTCATTGGCATTCTACCAAAGGTTTCATATACTACAGTTGTTATTGTGTGCAGGGGGAAGGGTTTTGTGAGGGGGTGCCGAATAAACCCCTCCTTGGCTTCCGTGAGTTAGATCTTTACGTAAGATCTGTTGTGTCAAAGTGTCGGGTTAGAGCGTAGGACTTACGGGTCCGCTACGCTCGATTTTATGTGTAACTTGAGTCAGTTGGTCACGTGACTCGCAGTTGCCATGGCTTTTTCATTCTACGACTCACGTGGGAAGGCTTTCTGGGGAATTTCGGTCTAAATCCTCTGTGGAAGGGGTGACTGGATGTAAAACTGTAAAACTACTCGGCTGTGTAGACTGGGATTCATGCTGTTGGTGCTTCCTTATTTTTTATTAAAAAGAGTTGGAGTTTAGGAAGCACCACACCCCTCTTGTCGTTCCCCTGGGCGCCTTGGGGATTCACTGAAAGGTCTAAATAGCCTGTTCATTGATGTGGTTGTGTCCCGACGCACGCTTAAGTGCTAGCTCGGGGTGTTCTGTTGAAGATCAGGCGGGTGACTAGCACGCCTTGGTTGCTTGTGGTTAAAACAGCGTTTTTATAAAGCAACTGGGATGGAGGTTTTTTCCTCTTCCGACGACCTGTATTGGTTATCGACGGATTCTCGTTCATATCTGGGGGATAATGACGGAATGGATCTGAACATATGTAGAGGGGTCTCACGCCCTTGGGGTGTGCCACCAGGCGCGGTTCGCACCGACCGTCTGGGTGGCGCCTTCTTTTCATGTTTTAAGATCAACACGCATATCTGCCCCTTCTCCTGGAGTAGGCATATCGGCGTGGTTAGGGCACGGGACTGGTTCTGGTCACGCTGGTCCAGATCAGTTAAACCCGTTGTCCGCCGGGGATGCAGATCTGCTGTTCTGGTACCCTGAGGGACTTGTGCTTTTTTCGGGGGGAAAAATGCCAGGTCGGTCCGGGTGTCGCAGGGTTAGGCGCTATGGAGACCCTTGTTGGGTACATATTGTACTCTGCACTGTCGTAATGGCTTACGGCCATGCCAACCTGTACACGCCCGATCTCGTTCGATCTCGGCCGCTACGCAGGTTTGGTCCTGGTTAGTACTTGGTTGGGAGACCGCCTGGGAATACCAACGGCGGTGTGCTTGGGGCTGGTTCTCCATTCTTTTCGCTCCTCTCTCACGCATGGCGAGGAGGGGGCTGTTGGGGTGGTCTTGGACCTCCTCTGGTAACTCTGTGCTTCCCGTGCCGCCGGGCCCGGTCCGACGTAATGTTTCGTCGACCCGTAGGCCTGGAATAACCCTTTTTTGAAAACTGAAACACTTGTACTGCGGTGTAATGCCCGCAGGTGTGTTTTGGAGTTTTTTCCTGAGGGGTTATAGGAACAACCACCGCATAGGGTAACGACAGGGTGGTTGGTTCCCTGGTGTGTTGGGGCAGAGTCACCTCCCGGGTTGCCCCGTTGAGTGTGCCCCTGCACGTTCATGACGTCTGCCAATCATGTCAGCCTTCTCTGCCTCATACCCTCTGGGTTTTATTTTTTTAAAGGAGGCTTTGTCATGGTGATCAACAACGCCAGCATACGCCCCTTCCGCCGGGGCGGCTGTTTTCAGCTGACTCCTTTGGCGCCTGTCTCGTCCGCAGTGCTCCAGGCTCAGGTTACAGCCTGTTGCCTGGTTTCCCCGGTACGCTGCCTGCTTCCGTTGGTTAACCTCTTGAGTGCTTACGGCCATGCTGACTGCCTGTTCTGCAGGGTCAGTATGCCAGGCGGTGTGCTATTGGGGGGAAAGGGCCCGCTCTTGGAGGGGCCTTATCCGAATACGCTGGCGATGTGGGGGGCGGTGTCACTAAGTGACCGCCTGGTGGGGTCTTGATGCCTGGCGTCATTGACCTCTCCGGGCCCCCGTTTTCCAGGGGATCCAGTCCCTTCGGTGGGTCTGGGTCTTCCTTCGCGCTCCGCTGCTACGGCCTTGCCACGGGGTTGGGTTTGCTCTTGACCCCGTGATTTCTGGGGGCAGTAACGAGGTTGTTCCTTCCGTTTGTTCCCGGGTGGCATGCGGGTTGTGCGTGTGTGTAGTCGTGGGGTCAAGCCACGGTCTGCTCACCCTGTGCGTTGAGTTGCTTGAGTGCCTCTTCGCACGGTCGGGTCCGTCGCCCTCCCGGGAACCTCCAATAGGGGGGGTGCCCTCCATTAGGGGGGGTCGGGGGGGCTCGGTCCTCCCCGATCTGATGGTTGTGGGGGGCCTCAGCGGGGTACATTTGTCGGGCGATGGCTCTCGCTCTGCCTCCCTTGTGCAGTAGTGACGCAGAGCGGAGCCATACGATACAGAGCGTTAGGTTATGGCTATAACCAAGTTCTGTGAGTAATGGTGACGCTCGGCGTCAGACGCCGCTGCTGCCCTTGATCTCACCTTGTGGTGAAAGCTTGGGAAGGAGGCGAGTAGGTGGCCACACACCTGCTTATGAAGGTAAGCTGATAGGGGTGTGGTCAGACGAATGTTGGGATGTAAAGGTACATTGTGGAATTTTTTATTCAGTGCGCGTGCACGAGCGAGGTACAGTGCAGTAGTGACGCCGAGCGTCACCATTACTCACAGAACTTGGTTATAGCCATAACCTAATGTTCAAGATCCCTCCGGACAACGGTATGTCATGTAATTTAATTTACTTAGTCAGGCGCATTATATATTTCCTAAACATAAAATACAGGCGGATTTAGTCAAATACTCGAATAATACAAATAAAATGTGTCAAGTTCCCCTCTCTCCTGCGCACATGAGACATGAACCTGTAGCCTACACACATGCATGTGCCAGATACTCATGATGAGCTATAGGCAAATTAAGCCAATATCCTTTCCATGCATTTACTATCATTTGGGGTAGTTCCCTAGGGGTTATCCTCAGAGTTTGAACTTTCTCAGTCCCCTCTAGGAGTGTCCGGGGGCATGCCCCCCCACTAGCTCTTCATGGCTTTTGTTTTTTATATATAATATTCTATATCTGCATCATTCATGCCGAGTTCTACAGATAGTCTCTTCTGGTGTCTGTTCATAATGTCAAATTTGATATCTAGCCTAATTGTGCCATCCAAGCTATAAACATAATGGCTTTTTAAAAACGTGTTGATTGATTGATTGATTGAAAACTTTATTAATAGATTGCAGAATGGGTACAATACAGTATGGCTCAATACAAACAACTGCTAAGAGGATGCAGACCAGAAAAATTATTTGGTCTTGTTTACATCAGGGTCCTCCATTTTCAATTCATCAAGACATTTGACATACACGACATACACATTATACAGTACTATGTAAAAAAAAAAGAAAAAAAAAAGAGATCATGCAAAATATATACATCCGAAGGGGAAGAAACTGTAGGCTACACTGGAGGGCCGGGTGTTGGGTGGGTGGGTGGGGGGATTTGGACATTTACCGGGGCCAGTTTCTAATTGCAGTCTGTCTGATCTATAAAAGGTGTTTCTCGTCCACGTAATATTTAGTGTGCGTGCAATTCGAAACTGGCCCCCGTAAAAATGTCCAAACACCCCCTCCCACCTACCCTCCCCCTCATATGTATATTATCTGTTAGGATCTCTGTTTAACAGTACTGTATATTTGCATATCTTGTATGTCACAAATGTAACAGTACTGGATACCTGTATGTCATGTATTGTCATAAATGTCATGATATATATCTGTATGGCCCCCGTAAATTTCCAAACCCCCCCTCCCACCCCCTCCTAATGTACAGTTTCTTCCCCCTCGTATGTATATATTTTGAAATTTCATGATAATATCTGTATGTTGCGTATGTCATTAATGTCATTATGAATTGAAAATGGGGGACCCTGATGTAAACAAGACGAAAGTCTTTCTCTGGTCTGCATCCCCTTAACATTTGTGTGTATTGAGCCGTACTGTATTGTACCCATTCTGCAATCTGTTAATAAAGTTTTCAATCAATCAATCAATCAATCAATCAATTGTATTGCTTTAGCGCCGCCACTGGAAGCAGGTAGGGGACAACTCGGTCACGTGACTCAGTGGGTATTACTGATTGGCAACAATATCAAAACAGTAGCCTACTCACATTACGTTGTCTCCGCCACCTGGTGAGAGGATGAAACAGCAGTTTGTTCTGTCTGTTGCTATGGTGCTGTTTGTGTGAGCGGCACAGTGGGAAGGACTGACTACATGGTTATTGCCGAGAGGAGACTACACTCATGTAGAAAAGTAAGTCTAGTTGCTTGTAGAAATTCTTAATACTGGGTAAGAATGACCTCAGATCCATAAGAAGTGTTAAGGTAACTGTTCTATAGGTTATAGACTAAATCCTTTGTCGTCAGTCTTGTCAGTAGATTGTCCTTCATGTGGGGTACTTTGTGTAGGCTATTTCATGAGAACGTCTCAATGCAACAATTCACTGTGGCGCAATGGAATACTGAGGAGGAACAAAGTCAATTCAAATTAAAAATGTGATGTTGTGAGGATACTGAACTGTGTTCCATTTCTCATCAATGATTATACGCCACATCTCTTTTCACAGAACTGATTCCATAATCTTTGGTTGAATGAAACAAGACAGAACATGAGCGAGCCAGGGAGCACGGATTTAGGGCCCAGTAAGGAACCTGCAAAAACTCAGCTGCAAGTAGCTTGTGAACCAGCTGAACCAGTACACTGTGTATATTCAAGCAGAGAAAGGGGAAGCTCTGCGACCAAAGAGCCAGAGGAGTCACTGAATTATGGGAAGGACACCTCTCCTGATCTTCCAATAGTAAATTACTCTTTCCTCACTGAGCGGCAGAAGCTACGACATGTGCTGGAATTGGCTCAGAACTTCCTCAACAAGGGGTCAGATGTCCAGCAGAACCTCAGCGGACCAGAGCGTGTGGTACAGGCTGAGCGAGAGCAAAATGAACTACAGACTATGCTACTCGCATGTAAACCTTCACCTCGAGAATATCCCAACATCTCCATGCTCGCTACCCCATGGAGACGGGAGGTGTCCGGGGCTGAGCTTGGAGACACAGCAGGGAGTATGGAGAATGTGCTGCGCCGTGAACCACAAGCTAACGGCAACGCGTCTCAGGATAGACTCGCTGCATATAAATGTCCACTTCCAGAAGAAAGCTGCACCCTCCTCTCAGGGAGAGATGCAATGTGTGGACGTAAGACACAACAGTGTCCTGGGAGTATGGAACCGGGGGAGTGTGCCGGTAAACAGGCCCCTCGCCTTCACCTGGACAACCACTGGCTAACATGGAAACCATACGTGCCTAATGAAAGCGGATGCTCAGGCACATGTGACAACAAAGCAAATAGCTTTGCAAATAGAACACATTGGAATAAAAAAACGACACTTCATTGGAGTGATGTCATGTATAATGAGACATTTATTATGAGCTCCTGGACCTCGGGTGAATCCATCTTTGGGCTGCCTAGCTGTGGCCCTTTATCTCAAGTATATAAACCTACAGACGCATCTCATAACGCAGTAGGTGGTCAGACAGAAAGAGATGCATCGTGGATAAAGAGAGTAGTGATGCTGGGTAACGAGGAATGGCTTGTGGAGGGAGAGGCTGATGAGGAAGAGGGATGTAAGAGGACAGGGGAGAAAGAGGATGACGAGAAGGAGAAACATATTCGTAGAGTAGAACCGAGGGATGAAGGGAAGTGGACAGGAGAGACAATGGACTCACGTTGTGAAGTCTGTCCTCATATCACAGACATAGCAGCAGATGCCAACCTTGGCTCCGATTTGAAAACGCAAGCAGGCCTCACTGTGTATGAGCAGTACCGGTTGTGTGTCACTCACTTGGACCGCCTCAGATTGGATCAGAACAAGTATATTACACCTGAGAACATTACAATGATGAAAGAGAGGGCGAGATTTGAAAAAACCACAGTACCTGCTGATGACACAATTTTAGCAGCTTCCTGTTTTGAGGTAAATCCTACTGAGATGAGTCGTCAGATTGAAAAAGACAGCAGAAAAGGTCAGAACCAAGATAAGACTACACCTGTTGATTCCAATGACCAGAACAGGACCACGCAGAATGTCCCCAGAGCCGACCACAGAGAATGTGGGAGGACTGGATCTCATGTCCGCTTGAAGCAAACTGGGGTGAAGGAAATGCCTCCTCTTGTTGATACTAGACCTATGGACCAGAATACGATCAAATATACCCTGGTCGGCACTATGCATTTGGATCTTGATGGTTTCAAAGATGCGGGAGAGACAGTATCTCCTGCTGAGGTAATGAGCTGCATGCCTGTAGAACACAGTGGGACTGCAGCCAATGACATCATCACTACACCTGTACACCAAGGTGGCACCTCACCTGATGATGACATTTCATGTGTTGACCAGAGTGATGCACCTGCCCACCACTCACTGCACACATCTACTCAGACAGGTGAGAGTAACAGCCAATGAGGGTCTGAGAGGAGAGGACAGGTGTACATACATTACATACATACATTATAGACCTTATCACTTAGTATAAGTATTGTCATACATATACTGTATCACTCTCAAAGCCAAATATAGTGCTTTTCATACACTTTCAATGTATGCTTTCTTCTGTCCACTTCATTACCAAGACCATGATGATGATGGTGGTGATGGTGACGATGATGAAGATAATGATGATGGTGGTGGTGATGGTGACGATGATGAAGATAACGATATGAGTATGTGTACATGTGTGTGTGTGCATGTGCCTGTATCTGCCTGTCCTTTTAACTTTTATTTCAGTTTTGCAGCCAAAGAGGAGCAGGGTTCATCCAGGCGTGAAAGGTCATCAGGACGGTGTAAGATGTCAAAGGTCAGGGACGAGAGGTCGAGGTCGTTCCTGGAGGTTCTGGGGAAGGTCTAGTCTCTCCTGGTCATCGCTTACCCATGGAGAAGTACTGCCAAGGTAACAGAAAGCCTTGCACATACTGTAGTAAACCAATGTGATTTCAGTGCTTTTTGTGTTGTTACACAAGTTTGAATACATTTTTCATACAGATTCAATCATATCAAACTCTTAATGTCCGATACCGATATCAACCGATGCATACTTTTGACAATAAAAGGCTTTTGCTTTTTTGTCAGGCTGCTTTTGTATATAAGAATTTGTTCTTATTTGCTTGCCTGGGTAAATAAAGGTTAACATTTTTTATTTTTAAATTAAATGAAAAAAAAATGAAAAAAAGAAAAAAAACGATACCCACCGATAATTTCCGATAGTACATTTGAATACCAATATCGGCCGATAATATCGGACATCTCTAGTTGACATGTCTAAAATCCTTCCCCCGTCATCAGGTCTCCCATCCCAGGCAGACCCCGGGCAGCAGGAGCGAGCAAACATACAAAAGGACACATACTGGGTGACAGACAGAAACACACATCCCTACCTACTGGAAAGACACTCGTACATCAAAACAATCACCTCCACTCTAGACCAACACCACCAGTATCACAACCGCCTGTGGGTGCTTTCGGTAGCAGAAATGTGTTGTTCTGTGTATCATAAATGCACAGTAACACAGAGCATCAATGAAGGGGCTTTATTTAATGAAAATTCAACCGTAACCAAAGGTTAGGAGGGGCAGTAGTCTGGGCTTGAAATGACCAAATATGATAGCTTTTGATTTTCTTAATGGATCCTTTTCACAGCAGACATTTTGATGTGCCATGCAAGGGACAATTTATGGCCAGCCAGTCATTGTTGAGATTTAAGAACCCGACAGGGTGAGTAAGCACAGAGGCGGAGCCGAGGTGCCTAATCATCCTGAAGGGTTTTTAAATCTCAACAATGACTGGCTGGCCATAAATTATCCAGCTTATTACATGGCTACTTAATAAAGAAATGAATAAATAGACAGTTGACACAAAGGCTATAACAAGGATGGTTTTATTTAGTTAGAATGTGTTTACATTACGTACATTCTTTTTGACCAATCAGAATCAAGCATTCAACCAAGCCGTGTAATAAAGACAGATAACACAGCTATAACCCGTAGTGTTAATAATGGGTTTGTTCTATTTCATTGTGCTGGTCATGCCAGTGAACCAGCATGCAGAATATCTTGGCACTTGTACAGCTAAATGGAGTGGACTCAATATTAAAGGGATATTTACTTACCAATTATGATGTTGATTGGTAGAATCCTTTCTCAGCATAAGCCATTAGTTAACCACAACCAATACAAAGTCAATGGGGTCAAGCGCAATGGACCTCATTCACTAACATTCTCGTAAGTTTCCACGTAACTAACCTTGTAGGAAGTTCGTAAGAGGAAACCTACGATAGTCCTCTCCGGATTCATCAACGTGTGGAGAGGTGCTCTTAAGTGGCCAAAATGATCGCAGCTGCGAACTCCTTGAATGAAGTAGCTACGTCACTCATTCTTAAACTGGAAGTGCGTTCTCCTACACCGGAATTTGCATACAGACACGCCCGCCAGCTCCTTATAAGGGCCGTGTGCAAAACGAAGGTTATGCTATAACCCTAGTTATATGAATACTGAGATATTGAGATACCATCTCTCCAGCACCTACTGTGCCCGTGGAAAATTTTACATGCACCTCACTTGCACGTGACCACGCCTACTCCCGTGAGTGCCTCTACAAAACACAGGAAGTTGCTTCCTTATTCTTTTCCATCCGTGGATCTGCTCATATGCACTTCAACCAGGTGGAACGTTGTTATAAAGCAAAGGGAGAAATTACGCAATGTTGGACTTTCGCCAGAAGTACGCCAGCCGCCGGAACCTTCTTGGCACGTCCGGACGGAACGTCGGTCCTATTCTGAGCTTTCCTTGTCTCTTGGCAGTGGACCGATGGGCTATGCACGGCGTTTGGCAGTCGAGCCACGCTGCGCTCAGGTAGGACCGACGCCGACAGGCATTGGTACTGGCATATTCAATACTACTCGTTGTCTCGTGAGACGACCAGGCGATGTATTGGCGCGGGGGGCTGGGTATTTGGATAAATGTGGTCATCATGACTCGTTGTTGAATGTATTTCCAATTATCCTAGCGCGCAGCTGCTGCTAATGCTAACGTTTTTGGGGCGCCGTTCCACGCCCTTCCAAGTTCGAATTCCATACGTGGAAAACATCCAAGGGACCTCAGGGCGGTGAAGAGTGAGACGCTCAGCCAGTATTCATATAACTAGGGTTATAGGATAACCTTCGTTATATTATCATACTGGCCAATCACGTCTCGCTCTGCCATATTGAGATCAAAAAGGGGCAGAGCGGACGCGTGGCCACGTCAAATGCACCCCCTGAGGGCCCGTAAGCCCCCGCCAGGGAGGAGGGGAGTCCCGTCCACCCGCCCATCCTAACGAAGGGGGGGAGGCAGTCAACTACAACCAATGTGCGAAAAAAGGAACCAGGCACCCCAGAACGCACAGTGCAAGCGGGACCACGTGTGAGCACTCCGCAGTCCACACCCACACACACCTGCTAGCCCACCTGAGGGCGGGATGCAGGAGAGGTCCCGGACCTCAGGACTGCCTGGGAGACAGAACCCCCAGTCATGTCCATGAGGTAAAACCTAACGAAAGGCCCCGGGGAGGACCAGGAGGCCGCAGCGCAGATGTCCTCCACCGAGGCCCCCCCCCAACAGGGCAGTGGAGGCCGCCACACCACAAGTGGAGTGTGCCCTGACGCCCCCGGGGGGAACCTGTCCAGTTGATGTGTAGCAAAGGGCAATGCCCTCGCACAACCAATGTGACAGGCGTTGCTTGGACAGCGCCTTACCCGTGCGAGAGCCACCGTAACAAACAAACAGTTGATCGGAAGCCTTGAGATCCCGTGTGCGACTATGGTAAACCTTCAGTGCACGGACAGGACATGACAGGTGAAGGCTCGCCTCCAACTCACTAATGTGAGGAGGAGGGTGAAAAGCCTGAAGCACAATATCCCTGGAGCGATAAGAGCACCGGATATTCTTTGGCATGAAGACCGGATTAGGCCTCAGAGTCACACTGCTATCGGCCAGAATAGACAGGCACTCAGACCGTACCGAGAGAGCACACAGCTCACCCACGCGCTTAGCGGAGGTGATGGCCAAAAGGAACGCGGTCTTAAAAGACAGTCGATCCAACGGCGCCTGCTCAAGAGGCTCAAACGGGGCCTCGGACAACCGTCCTAGGACCAGTTGCAGGTCCCAACTCGGAGACAGAGAACGTTCCACAGGCTTGAGACGCTGTGCTCCAAGCAGGAAACGTCTCACGAGAGGGTGGCTGAACAGCGTTCTGCCCTGAAAGCCCAGATGACAAGAAGATATAGCTGCGGCGTACACCTTCACTGTCGAGGCCGACAGCCTATTTAGGATAGACTGGAGGAAAGAAAGAACCGAGTCGAGGGGGCATGTGTTAAAGTTAGAGGTTCTATGTAGGATTGCAAGTAACTGTCTAACTGCATATATAACTGTTTCCACTAGATGGCGCTCTAGGCGGAGCCACTCATGATACCACCAGGTGGCGAGTATATAAAGAGATGTCTCTTCCCCCTCTACCTTTTTCCCACCTGCCTCTCAGAGAGAGGAGAACTCTAGTACTGCTGCTTACCATGTGAATAATAATAAACCACGCCAAAGGCTAAAGATAGAAACCATGCCTCTTGACCACATTATTGTCGCCCCATAGCCAGATTTTGTCAACAGCATGACACCGGGTCCAGGCCCCCAACCTCACACCACTCTTGAAACATACGCCACTTCCCTGCGTAAACCGCGGTAGTGGATGGAGCGCGCGCGTTCTGGATGGTGTTAACCACAGTAGGGTTAAGACGCATCCCCTCCAGATTCACCCTTTCAGCAGCCAAACCATCGAAGGCTGCCCCAGAACAGGAGGCAGAAACAGAGTTACGCATGCCTGAGAGAGAGCCCACGGTGACCACGGAACAGGCCACGGCGGGGCCACCAAGAGCTGAATCAGGGCCGGGAACCACACAGCTGAGCCCCGGTCCGGCGCGTCCAGGATCAAAGTCCTGCGCTCCCAACGTACCCACTCCAACAGCTGAGCAATCAGGTGTATGGGGGGAAACACGTACAGAATCCCGGGCGGCCACGGATACACAGAGAAGGCATCCACTCCCAGAGAGGGGTTGTCCTTCCGACTGACCAAGAACCTTAAGGGGCACTGGTGGGACTGTCTGCTGGGACTGTCCTCCCCGAATTGGTCCAAGACCTGTCTGACTATGTCTGGACGTAGTCCCCACTCGTCCGGGTGAGGACCGCCCCGCGACATCACATCTGCACCCACATTCTCCCTGCCAGGGATGTGGAGAGCCCTCAGGCTGCACAGATTAAGAGACGCCCATAGCCAGAGTTCGACCGCCGCCCAATGCAGACGGGGGGAGGGTACTCCCCCCTGTCTGTTGATATACGACGCTGACGCCGTGTTGTCCATCCTGATCAAAACATGCTTGCCCACCACAAGGTGGCCGAGGCCCTTGAGGACCAGAAGGACTGCCTTCAATTCCAACACATTGATATGTAGTGCAGACCGGGCAGCATGGTCTAGCCAGCTGCCCCCTACTGCGTCGGACCGACACGTCCCCCCACATCCCGCGAGGGAGGTGTCGGTGAAGAATGTGACGTGTGATAGCCTGCTGCCCATGGGGACCCCGCCGGTGAGGACCCCAGGCCCCACCCAGTGGTCGAGATCCCCCAGTACAGACACGGGAACCTTCAGCCGCTTCCACTTGTCTCTCACAGGGTCTATTTTCATACTGAAAAACCACCTCTGTATCCTCCTCATGAAGAGGAGGCAAAGAGGGACCACAGGTTGAGCAGATGCCATTATACCGAGCAGGCGCATCACGGACAGCGCTGTAACCATCCTGCCAGGACGGAACCTCCCGAGCACGCCGAGAATATCCTCCTGCCGCCGCTCTGAGAGGGTTGCCCTCATAGACCTTGAGCTTAGAACCAAGCCCAAGTACTTTTGACTGGGAAGAGGGGTACTCTTCTTCCAGTTCACAGCAAAACCCAGACTGGTGAGGAATTCCACCACCTGCCTGGTATGAGACCTGGCGAACTCATCTGACCGGCTGAGGACCAGAATGTCGTCGAGGTAGAATAAAATTCCTAGCCGCAGAGGTCCCAGCACGGTCCCCACGCACTTGGTGAATGTGCGAGGAGCCAGAGAGTAGCCGAACGGCAGCCTCTGGTACTCGTACGCTATGCCCTGAAACAGGAAGCGTAGGAATTTCCTGTGAGGAGGGAAGATTGGGATACGCATCCTTCAAGTCTATGGAGGTGAACCAGTCTCCCACTCTGACAGCACTTAACAGGTGTTTGACGGTCAACATTCTGAACCTCCTCGCCACAATCAGCCGATTGAACGCAGACAGGTCCAGTATGGGTCTGACACCTCCCGATTTCTTGGGCACCAGAAAATACCGGGAGTAAATGCCACTCATCACGTCCCCCTTGGGACCAAGACGACGGCCTGCTTTGCCACCAGAGAACAAATCTCCTCGGCCAGGGCTGTCACTGCCGCGGACCCCGACAATAGAGTCTGTACCAAACCCAAAAACGGAGGGTGGGGGTGTGCAAACTGCAACACAAGCCCCACCCTCAGCGTTCTCTCCATCCACACCGACATATGGCACTTCCGTAACCATACGTGGTGATAATCCCAAAGCGCCCCTGCAGCCAACTGGCGCTGGTCCGCCAGGAACCATAGATAGGTGGCCCGGCCCCTCCCGCTGTGCGTTGTCAACCATGGACTCGCCAACCATGCGAGCAGGGTGTTTCGCGGAGCCGGGAAATCGCACCCTGACTCTACCAATGAGGCAATCGCACCCAACGGGGGACCCCGACAGAAAGGGGCGGTATGATATGGGGGGAGCGGCCATCACCCCTGGTGACATAGGCTCCCCCACTGAGCATCTTCCTGGCTTAACTTGCTGGGGACAGCCTGCTCTGCAGCTGGACATGCATGGTGTGTGGTCCCCACGCTGCCCGATAGGGTGAGTCCCTACACACCGTAGCCCTGTAGTGATATTACTACCCCCCAAATTACGTGTGCCTGACTGACCACCACCGGACGTCCGGCCGGGGGAGGCACTAACGTAATACCCGGCCTGGCGAGGGCAGGGCTGGGGGAACCCGCGCTGCAACCTCCTGGGCCTAGGATTCCCCCTCTGACAAATTTTTTTAGACACAGGGAACCCTGCTCCGTCGACAGATACAACACCAGGCTCACCAAACACAGACGCAGGACGTGTGGCGTGGGAGCCTCCTGACAGCACAGCATTCTCATAGACAGACCCAGGCCTAGCTAGCAACTGCGTGTCAGCCCCTGTCTCCATGAGAAGCGATATGTGGTGCCGCTTGCGCTTCACTGGAAGAACGTGGCCCGCAGCCAAAGGGGACAAATCAGAGCCTGGAGTCCCGTAGTGTAGCGGGGGGGAGTAACCGGAGAGCGTGCTAGACACAGCTAGATGGCAACGGTTTTTCAGGGTGTGCCCATCTAATATAGCCGATCCCTCGGCCGCCGACGCTGTCGGCACCGTGACAACCTGTTCTCTTTGTGTCCAGGTCATCTCTGGCGGTGGACACATGGCCGCTGGCCAGGGGCCTCGCCGCAGCCGCTGGCGAGGCCGTGCTCTCACCTCTGGCTGCATGGTGTGGGGCGGCGTGGAGCCCAGGTCAAATACCGCCCGCGCCTCCGTGGACAGAAAAAAAAGTCCATCCGCGGAGAGGGGAGCCCCGAGGAGGAGTTTACGTTTATTTATTTTTTACCCAGGGACAGTGCACATTAATCCACATCTTCAGTTTCCACATCAATGTAAATGTGCCAGAGTTAGCTAATTAGCTAGTTTTCACTAGCTCTCCTAGTGAACTCTCCTCTCCTCCTCAAGCGAAGATTGCTCCAACCAAAGATGCCTGTGAACAAGCGTCGACAGCATCCTAGCCCTCCCTGCGGTTATAGCTTGCGGCTGGGTCAAAAGCTGAATAACCTCAAAAACCTGTGCGATGTTTTTGACGCCGGCTGGCCCTAAGGCCCCACCACCGACACCATTTTTGACAGAAAAGCAGCCAATTGAGCAATGTTATTAGTTGCTCCAAAATTCTGTCCTGCGGCGGTATAAGCTTCATCAGCCCACTCAGCCACCTGCCGGGCCGACTCACCCTCTGGCGTTGACTTCCGGGCGGGATACCGTTCAACCATGCCAGGGCAAAGAACCGATGCCACCTGCTCCTCTAAGCACGGCACACCTGTCCTGGGCCCTGTCGTCAGACCATCCACCTGTGTAAAGGGTAAATAAGCCTCAGCCAAACACCCAACATTAGATACCGATTGACCGTCAGCAATGAAATGGTTAAGAGGAGGGAAAACTGGAGACAGTCCCGGCGGGACACATGGGAACGGCGCCCCAAAAACGTTAGCATTAGCAGCAGCTGCGCGCTAGGATAATTGGAAAAACATTCAACAACGAGTCATGATGACCACATTTATCCAAATACCCAGCCCCCCGCGCCAATACATCGCCTGGTCGTCTCACGAGACAACGAGTAGTATTGAATATGCCAGTACCAATGCCTGTCGGCGTCGGTCCTACCTGAGCGCAGCGTGGCTCGACTGCCAAACGCTGTGCATAGCCCATCGGTCCACTGCCAAGAGACGAGGAAAGCTCAGAATAGGACCGACGTTCCGTCCGGACGTGCCGAGAAGGTTCCGGGGGCTGGCGTACTTCTGGCGAAAGTCCAACATTGCGTAATTTCTCCCTTTGCTTTATAACAACGTTCCACCTGGTTGAAGTGCATATGAGCAGATCCACGGATGGAAAAGAATAAGGAAGGGCGTGGACGTGACCACTTCCTGTGTTTTGTAGAGGCACTCACGGGAGTAGGCGTGGTCACGTGCAAGTGAGGTGCATGTAAAATTTTCCACGGGCACAGTAGGTGCTGGAGAGATGGTATCTCAATATGGCAGAGAGAGACGCGATTGGCCAGTATGATAATATAACTGATTCAACAGCTCCTTATACCGGAAGCGAGAGGTTCAGCATTGCATCTGTGCTGTGCTGAACCTGTATTCAACAGGTAGTGTGGAAGTGACTTGCGACTGATCAAAATTGTATTCAAATGTATTTGTGAGGTTTCTGTCCTTGCCTTCTCACTCGTTCTGTTCCTTTAACCACCCTCGCTTTGTTTTCATTCATTTTTTCTGTCAAGTATTTCAATTCCCTCGTTCACACGTTTCTCCCCGCTGACGTCATCTGAGACGTCGCTGATTGGTTCCCTCACTTCCCCACGCTTTTCAATCACATTCCCCAGCTGTCACTGCCTTTCAATCAATCGATCCCTCATTATTTATACCCCGTTTTCCCCACCCTAAGTTGTTGGTTCGTCTTGATTTGTCGCTGGATGTTTTTCCCCGTTGCTTCTGTTTCACTGTGCTAATCTCCAGGAAATTCCTAGAAGCCTTCGCTTGGATACCTGCTCCGTGGCGCGCGCTTGCCTCCACTGTTTGTTCCTGTTCCTTTACGCAGCTCGTCTGGGTGAGTTTTTCTAGATTGACTGTCTTGACCTATTTCCTATTTTCGTGTGTAACCTTTACACTGAAGTCTACCACCTTTTTGTCAGACAGTCACTCACCCAGCCATTATCGTTTTTGCCCTTTCCTTTATGGAATAATATTTCGGGATCTTCCACCTCCCACTGTGTATTTACACGAAGATATTATTTCACATTTGGACTGTGTTGGATTTTTGCTCACTGTGTATTTACACGAAGATATTGTTTCACATTTGGACTGAGTTGGGATTTTTGCTCACTGTGTGTTTACACGAAGATAGTATTTCACATTTGGACGGTGTTTGGATTTTGCTCACTGTGTGTTTACATGAAGATATTTCACTTGGGCTGTTTTTGGAAGATTGCACATCACTGTGTTGTTTAACACGAAGAATATAACACCCTGTCCTCCAGCTCGTTTCAAGTCTGCTCTGTCACTGACCCGTTCCCTCTCTCCCTCTCTCGGTCTTGCACAACATCTGAGAGGTCCGCCGTGAGAGTCTGCAGAGCGGTACAGAGGTCTGCTCCTGCTTCCCAAGACTACCCTTCCGGGAGAAGCTGCAGAGCAGCAGAACTTTGCCCCTTGTTCATTGTACCTGTTGTTTGACTTGCTTTCCCTGTTTCACTTATTCTAGTCACCAAATAAACAAGCCCTTGTATTTGGCAACTCTGAATCCAACTCTCTTGTGTCGTTGCGTTTGGGGTCGGTGTCAAACCATAACATTACGAACCAACCATGACGACCCCAGCCGACACAGAGGGGGTCAGAACCGCACTTGCATTTCAAGTCGAGTTGACCAGGGATCACGGTCTCCAACTAGAGCGGGCTGCGGCTGCGGTGCAGAACCTCAGGGACCAGGTCCTGCCTATGCAGGGTTCAATGGCCGCTATGGCGGGACAACAGTCCGAGATTCTCGCCCAGCTTAACTCGCTGGGCGACGCCGTTAATACTTTTCATCTCTCACACCCTCCAGGAACATTCCCCGCAGCCCCAGCAGATCTCGCACCTCGGGAACCCCTTCTCTCCGTCCCACGGCTGTTTGACGGTAATCCCGAGGAGTGTGCCACATTCATCATGCAATGTGAGTTGGTTTTCCGTCATCAGCCAAGCCGTTTTTCAGCTCATGGGTCCCGAGTGGCTTATATAACCAACCTACTTTCAGGCCATGCTGCCCAGTGGGTCACATCCTCCTGGGCAATGGAAGCAGATTTTTTGTTCTCCTACCCAGACTTCGTGGCGGAGCTCCGCAGAGTGTTCCACCATCCAGCCCGAGGTCTGGACCCTGGAGCCCGGTTGGGGACCTTCCGGCAAGGGAGCAGCAGGGTGACGGACTATGTCATGGAGTTTCGACTGGCGGCGGTGGAGAGCGGATGGAACGAACCTGCTCTTCGCCTAACCTTCATAAGGGGGCTCAGTGACGCAGTCCGGGACCAGCTCGCTACCAGGGAGGTGCCCGACTCCCTCGAGGAGCTGTTTAGCCTTGTCATCCGTATTGACGGACGCCTCCTGGAGAGAAGGCGCGAGAGGGCCCGACTGTCACCTCCTGAAGCACCCCGGACTCCTGGACGCCCCGTCCCCAACACTACTGTGGGTAACAGGCTTCCCCGTCCGGTGCGCGAGGAGGAACCCATGCAGCTGGGACGCTCTCATCTGAGCCAGGCGGAGCGTCAGGCAAGGCTCAGGTCCGGTCTCTGCCTCTACTGCGGAGGTGCGGGACACCTTATCGCCGACTGCCCTACCCGGCCAAAAGATCGGGCTCACCAAGACCCCGGGAGATCCTGGTGAGCCGTTTTTCCCATTCCCAGCGCCGCGCACCACCTGACCATCTGTTGAGCGTCACCCTGGCCTGGGGGGACCAACGTGCCACGGTGGAGGCCCTCATCGACTCTGGGGCAGACGAGAACTTCCTCGACTTCGAGTTTGCCACCCAAGCCAACATACCTCTTGAGGCCCTTGTGAGGCCCTTGGAGATCTTTTCGTTGGACCAACACCGCCTGGCCGACATCTCTCAACGGACCGGCCCAGTCTTGCTGACCATTGCTGGGAACCACGTAGAGAGGATCCAGTTCCTCATTACCCAATCCCCCCTTGTCCCGGTGGTCCTGGGTAGGCCCTGGCTCGCGCTGCACGAGCCCCACATCGCCTGGGCCTCCGGTACCATCAGGGGCTGGAGCTCCTCCTGTCACGCCCGCTGTCTACAGGCGGCGTCTTGTCCCCCGCCCCGGAGACCGGCTGGTGAGTTGCCCCCGGATCCCTCGTCCGTTCCTCCCGAGTACCACGACCTCATGGAGGTATTCAGTAAGACCAGGGCTCAGTCCCTTCCACCTCACCGCCCCTATGACTGCGCCATCAACCTCCGCCAAGGGGCTCCCCTTCCCGGCAGCCGCCTCTACAGTCTGACTGCCCCGGAGAAGAAGGCGATGGATCTCTACATCTCTGAGTCATTGGAAGCAGGACTCATTCGGCCTTCCTCCTCCCCGGTGGCGGCCGGGTTCTTCTTTGTTGGAAAGAAGGATGGGGACCTGCGACCCTGCATCGACTATCGTCAGCTCAACGAGATCACCATCAAGAACAAATACCCCCTACCTCTCATGAGTTCCACCTTCGAGCCACTGACCCAGGCCTCGTTCTTCACCAAGCTGGATCTCCGAAGTGCCTATCATCTTGTCCGTATCCGTGAGGGCGATGAATGGAAGACCGCCTTCAAGACCCCCAGGGGCCACTATGAGTACCTTGTGATGCCGTTCGGTCTCACCAACGCCCCGGCGGTATTCCAGGCACTCATGAACGATGTCCTCCGTGACATGCTGGAGGTGTTCGTGGTGGTGTACCTGGACGACATTCTTATCTTTTCCAGGACCCTCGAGGAACACATCCTGCATGTCCGCCGGGTGCTGGAGCGCCTCCTCCACAATCGGCTCTTCGTCAAGGCGGAGAAGTGCCGTTTCCACTCCAACTCCGTCGACTACCTGGGCTTCATCGTGGAGAAGGGCTTGACCCGAGCGGATCCTCGCAAGATCCAGGCTGTGGAGGATTGGCCGGAACCCACCACTCGGAAGGAGCTACAGAGTTTCCTCGGGTTCGCAAACTTCTACCGAAGGTTCATCCGGAACTACAGCCAAGTGGCGGAGCCTCTTACCAAGCTGACCTCCCCCGCTCTGCCGTTCGACTGGTCCCCAGCGGCATGCGCTGCGTTCCGCTCCCTCAAGAGAAGGTTCACTTCCGCTCCTATCCTGCTCCACCCTGACCCCAAGAGACAGTTCATCGTGGAGGTGGACGCCTCGGATTCTGGCCTGGGCGCTGTCCTATCCCAGCGTTCTCCTTCCGACCAGAAGGTACATCCTTGCGCCTTCTACTCGCGTCGCTTCCTCCCCGCCGAGAGGAACTACGACACCGGCAATCGGGAGCTACTGGCGGTCGTGGCGGCTCTGGAGGAGTGGCGTCATTGGCTAGAGGGTGCCGAGGAGCCTTTTACCATCTGGACGGACCACAAGAACCTAACGTTCATCCGCGCTTCCAGGCGCCTCAACGGTCGGCAGGCGAGATGGGCCAGTTTCCTCAGTCGGTTCGACTTCTCGCTGACCTTCCGCCCCGGTTCCCGCAACACGAAGGCCGACTCCCTGTCCCGGATGCACTCCAAGGGGGCTCCACCCTCTGAGGACCCATCTCCCATCATCCCGGAGGCCCGAGTGGTTGGAGCCATCACCTTGGGCATCGAGGGTGTGGTGAGGCGTGCCTTACGCTTCCAACGTGCCCCAAGCAACGTCCCTAGGAGCCGTCTCTTCGTCCCTGACTCTGTCCGGTCCCAGGTACTGCTGTGGGGCCATACCAGCCGGTTCGCCTGCCACCCAGGCGTCCATCGCACGTTCTCCTTCCTGGCTCGTCGTTTCTGGTGGCCCACCATGCGGAACGACGTCAAGGAGTTCGTTTTGGCCTGCGCGGTCTGTGCCCGCAGCAAGGCCTCTCACCAGGCCCCCTCCGGGCTCTTGCAGCCACTTCCCGTTCCAAGCCGTCCGTGGTCACATGTGGCGCTCGACTTCGTCACTGGTCTACCCTCCTCCCAGGGGAACACCTGCCTTCTGACCGTGGTGGATCGATTCAGCAAGGGGGTCCACCTCGTGGCCCTCTCCAAGCTTCCCTCAGCAGCCGAGACGGCGGACCTCCTGACGCACCACGTGTTCCGCCTTCACGGCTTTCCCCAGGACATCGTCTCTGACCGGGGGCCCCAGTTCACCTCCCAGGTTTGGCGGGCTTTCTGCAAGGGATTGGGGGCAACGGTCAGTCTCTCCTCCGGCTACCATCCCCAGACAAACGGGCAGACGGAGAGGATGAACCAGAGCGTGGAGTCTGCTCTTCGGTGTGTGGCAGCCGAGAGGCCGGCATCCTGGAGTCGTTTCCTTCCCTGGGTTGAATACTCGATCAACTCAATGGTCAGTTCCGCCACCGGCCTCTCCCCCTTTGAGGCCTCCCTAGGCTACCAGCCCCCTCTTTTTCCCGCACTGGAGACGGAAGTGGCAGTTCCCTCCGTGCAGGTCCACCTCGACCGCTGCCGTCGCGTTTGGGAGATCACCAGGACCGCGCTGCTCCGGACATCTGAGCGCGCCTGTCGTGGTGCCGACCGGCGCCGGGTTCCCGCGCCGACTTACCGCCCTGGGCAGAGGGTGTGGCTCTCCGCGAAGGACCTCCCGCTACGGTCCTCGGCCAAGAAGCTCAACCCTCGCTTCGTCGGTCCTTTCGAGGTCCTGAAGGTACTCAGTCCGGCGGCCCTGCGCCTGAAGCTTCCTGCATCCATGCACATCCACCCCGTGTTCCATGTCTCCCGGGTTAAGCCCGTCTCCCTCAGTCCCCTTATGCCTCCAGCTCCTGATCCACCGCCTCCTGTGCTAGTGGATGGTCACCCCCAGTGGCAGGTCCGCCGGTTGATGGGCGTTCGTCGGCGGGGCCGGGGATTCCAATACCTGGTGGACTGGGAGGGTTACGGCCCTGAGGAGCGTAGCTGGGTCTCCCGGCAGCTCATCGTGGATCCCGGCTTGATCACCGACTTCCATCGGGCCCATCCTGACGAGCCGGGTCGGCCTGGTCGCCGGGCGGCTCCCGTTGAGGGGGGGGTACTGTGAGGTTTCTGTCCTTGCCTTCTCACTCGTTCTGTTCCTTTAACCACCCTCGCTTTGTTTTCATTCATTTTTTCTGTCAAGTATTTCAATTCCCTCGTTCACACGTTTCTCCCCGCTGACGTCATCTGAGACGTCGCTGATTGGTTCCCTCACTTCCCCATGCTTTTCAATCACATTCCCCAGCTGTCACTGCCTTTCAATCAATCGATCCCTCATTATTTATACCCCGTTTTCCCCACCCTAAGTTGTTGGTTCGTCTTGATTTGTCGCTGGATGTTTTTCCCCGTTGCTTCTGTTTCACTGTGCTAATCTCCAGGAAATTCCTAGAAGCCTTCGCTTGGATACCTGCTCCGTGGCGCGCGCTCGCCTCCACTGTTTGTTCCTGTTCCTTTACGCAGCTCGTCTGGGTGAGTTCTTCTAGATTGACTGTCTTGACCTATTTCCTATTTTCGTGTGTAACCTTTACACTGAAGTCTACCACCTTTTTGTCAGACAGTCACTCACCCAGCCATTATCGTTTTTGCCCTTTCCTTTATGGAATAATATTTCGGGATCTTCCACCTCCCACTGTGTATTTACACGAAGATATTATTTCACATTTGGACTGTGTTGGATTTTTGCTCACTGTGTATTTACACGAAGATATTGTTTCACATTTGGACTGAGTTGGGATTTTTGCTCACTGTGTGTTTACACGAAGATAGTATTTCACATTTGGACGGTGTTTGGATTTTGCTCACTGTGTGTTTACATGAAGATATTTCACTTGGGCTGTTTTTGGAAGATTGCACATCACTGTGTTGTTTAACACGAAGAATATAACACCCTGTCCTCCAGCTCGTTTCAAGTCTGCTCTGTCACTGACCCGTTCCCTCTCTCCCTCTCTCGGTCTTGCACAACATCTGAGAGGTCCGCCGTGAGAGTCTGCAGAGCGGTACAGAGGTCTGCTCCTGCTTCCCAAGACTACCCTTCCGGGAGAAGCTGCAGAGCAGCAGAACTTTGCCCCTTGTTCATTGTACCTGTTGTTTGACTTGCTTTCCCTGTTTCACTTATTCTAGTCACTAAATAAACAAGCCCTTGTATTTGGCAACTCTGAATCCAACTCTCTTGTGTCGTTGCGTTTGGGGTCGGTGTCAAACCATAACAGTATTGTCATTATACAGCAAATACAATAGTGCGTTGTTGCTAATAAACTATAGATTTATAATTAAATATATAGTATTAAATATATAGCCTACAAAGAAAAAGTAGATAAAAAAAAAATATATATATATATATATATAGCCTACATGAAAGGAATGGGATGTGCGCGATTGAGTTTACTTCTTATTTATGTATTTATTCACTATCATTTGCAGTGTTTGTAGAGGTTTTATTTATTTTCGGACATTGCAATGCCTCGGCATGAATATAAATGTAAAACGAATTTTTTAATGATACAAATATTGTCGTATTTATTATTATTATAATTATTTAATTCCAAGGATGTCTGTAGAATCGACGTGCACACAATCACCATGATTTCTCCCAAATAAAGCCGTTCATGAATGCTAAAATCAGCCCAAAAAGGTCGTAATTGGAGCTACGATGAAATTTGCTCGTAACTTTTCTTGTAAGTCCATTGAATTGGACCATTGGTCTGTACAAGCTGCTTGCTGAAATGTACTCCACAGTGCACACAAAGTAAATCTCAGCGAGCTGCAGTCAACTATCCCTTTTAGCTCTGTTTACCCATCTATGACACACGTCTACTGTGACAAAGGTCAACAAAAGAAAACGTATGTACATGCAGACTGTGCACATGCATTTATTTTGTATTCACATCTTAACTCAATAACTCACAAACCAAATTTATTCATATAAGACAGTCTATAGTTCTGGGAGATGTGTGAACTCATGAGCATAATTTCTATTTTTCTTTTCAGTGGAATGTTCCTTCCTTTGGCAAAATAGCAGTTGAGGATTTAATGTATGTCCCAAAGGTCAATTAATTAACTTTGGGATCATCAAGAATGAGAAGATTGAGAATTTGATCAACAAACTCAATCAGTTACAGTGCATAAGAATTGTATTTTTATACCCCCCCCCCCCCCTTACAGGCACAGCAATGGACAATAATCATGTTTCTACTCTTTACAAATCCAAAGTAAGAAATCATTTCTTTCCTCCATTATTTTATATTACTGTTACAATTGCACATTCTGTATTTCCGCATGCAGTGATGCGAGAGTGATGATTTAACTGCAGATGGACTTGAATGGACACATAAGTGAACCATTTCCCATAATATAATATAATATAATTTTATATCCCATAAATCTGAGTTCACCCTGCAACCCTATAAGGGGGTGCCTAAGCAGGAAACAGAACATTTAATTCATTCATTAAAAAATTCATTTGCAGAGAAAATATTCTTCAAAACCCCTAAATAGAATCAACAGGTGACAACAAATGAAAACACACTATCACACAATGATTTTGTCAAAGCATGTGCTTGATGCCAAGGATTTTGTTTCGGTAATCAAAGCAGTTTTATTTATATCAATTAAGATCAACACATAAGGGAATTCTTAGATACAGTAATCTGAACAAAATGTACAGTTTAAGATTTTGTCAAAATCTGCTCATTAGGAATAATAGATTCTAGCATATTTTGTTATTTAATACAGTAAGTAGGAAATTATTTGAAAGTAGATTTTAATGTAATATGACTATTCATAGGCTACTTTCAAATCAAAGGAATAAAACGTATGACAAAATATTATGGATGTAATGATGTAATAAATGTTTTATAAAAAAACATGTTGATTCCGATTGTCTTAGCGAAGATTCAATGCATCATAAAATCTTACATCTTTACCTGTAGTTCAGTTTCACATACAGTACCTAATACATTTTTATTTGAGAAATACTCACAATAGTGGCATGTCATTAGGCTATATCATGTATATAGGCTCCAATCAATGGATCACATATTAATGCTTAATGGTCAATCAATTGCTTATAGAGATGCAGGAGATGATCAGAGGGGCAGATATTGTACCACTGTCATTCAGACCAGGAATAATGTATGGGTAGAGTTTCATTTAATTTTTTTACTTAAATTTGTATGACCATTTATAGACAAACAACACTTAGACAATACTCACAATGACATCAATAACCTAACAATACATTAACATGGGCCCCTTGAATTCGGCTGCGTTCAGCCTCCCAGACCCCCATGAGAGGGACCCCACCCTCCCGCCATCCACCCCTAGAAATAGGGTCCCCCCACATCCCAGGTCCATCCCACGCAGGGCCGAGCACTCAGCGACACGGGTCCCTTGAATTTAATTGGGCCAGGCTCAGTAGAGGAGCGAGGGGTGGTACTCCCCCCCCACCGAGCCGAGCCCGCTACCTCCCATGTCACCAAGCACCCCACCCCACGCACAACGTCCCCACAACATACAAGACCCCCCTCTCCCGGGCCAAACCGCGGAAACGATGCCCCCCACCGACCTCCCCCCCCTGAGCTAAGCCCGCAGAACTCCCCCATATCTCAGGCCGATACGCGCGGAGCCGGGACCACAGCGACACGAGTCCCTTGGATCAATTGGTCCAGACCCAGTAGAGGAGAGGATAGGGGACTCCCCCCCACGAGTCAAGCCCGCTACTTCCCATGTCACCGAGAGCCCCACCCCACGCACACAGACCCCGCAACACACAAGACCCCACTGGGCTAAGCTCAGCCGCTCTGACCCCCATAAGAGAAACCCCTCCCTCCCGCCCTCCTCCCAGAGAAACAGAGCCCCCCCATATCCTGGTCCACCATGCGCGGAGCCGAGCACCCAGAGCCTCCACTCGCCCCCGCCCGACCGCCAGGCCCCCGGCCCACGAGAACCCCAAGCCCCCCAGAAGGCCAAAGCACCATGCCTCAATGGCCCCCCTCCCCCCGTGACCCCAAGCCCAGTGTTCCCCCGGCCCGGCGACCAGACCGCCCCGGCCACGGCGGCCGAGGGCCCCAGGAAACCCCACCCCACCCATACCGATCCCACAACACGCAAGGCTCCCCCTCTCCCGGGTCGAACCGCCGGAACGATGGTCCCTCCCCCCGACATTCGCCCCCACTGAACTCAGCCTGCCCACTTCTGTACCTCCCTTGTCACCGATGTCACTATATACATTTATGCTAACATGACTTAAAAAATAAAACTGACAACACAAGAAAAATTGTATGTAAATAAAATAAGCTATATGATTAGCACTTTTTGCCCCCGTTGGCGGTTTGGAGGGGAATCAGCTCTCCTATTGGAGAAGCCCCCCCCCCTAGTGACGGAGATACCCCCAATGGAGATTCTCCAAGCCTCTCTTCATGTCCAAAATTTTTTAATTCTTGTCCTTCACAAATGTCCATGTGCACATTTAAAGCAACGGCTATTCTAACATAACTCAGATTCTAACATAACTCAAAGAAAAAAGACAACATTTGGCGCTCCCATGGTATTAGAGGATCTTAGTCGTTTCCCTCTGTTCCCTGTTGGAAGGGTGAGGAGTAGCCTAATGGCTCTCCTAGTGAGACGGCTCCCCCTAGTGGCGAAAGTGCGCACTATATAAGTCCAACATTCGTTCTGTGGACGGCCTCAGAGCTCCCGGACAATGTTTTGAATCCGTCTTTCTTATGCTCATGTTCATTTGTATTGTGTGTCACGTGTAATCCTGTAGTTCCTTCATACCAGTCCATCGTCAAGTCAAGTAAATTTTATTTATATAGCACATTTCCAGGCAGCGGCAGCTGGCACCAAAGTGCTTCACAGGCAGGTTGATAAAAAAAACAAAATAATACGATGCAAGATATAAAATTCAAAACACAGTAAAACAATGAATGTAATAAAAACAGGTAGGACACAGTAAAGCAAAGAGGATAGGAGGGCCAGGGGTCTAGTGGTAATTAAGTGGGGGGGAAGGCCAGGGAGAACAGGTAGGTTTTTTAAAGTGATTTAAAAACCTGCAAGGTCTGGGCGGCCCGTACGTTGAGGGGGAGGCTGTTCCACAGTCTAGGCGCTGCGGTGGAGAAGGCTCCGTCTCCCCTAGTCTTGAGCCTAGTTCTAGGCACCACCAATAGCAGCTGGTAAGCTGATCTAAGGGATCGGTGGGGGGTGTGGCGGTGCAAGAGCTCGGATAGATAAGGAGGAGCCGTGCCATTTAGTGATTTAAAAACATTTAGGGCTAGTTTAAAGGGCATTGCAATAGTCGAGACGAGTGGTGACAAAGGCAGGCATGTATCACCGTCTCTAGGTTACTTTGGGAGAGGTATGCCTTTGTCTTCGCCAGGAGTCTGAGGTGGTAAAAACAGTTTTTTACTACCTGTTTGTCGAATTAAAAATTTCTGTCGAAGATAACCCCAAGGTTCCTGACAGAGGTGGAGAGGTTTGGACCCAGGGGACCAAGTGCGTCGATGAGGGGGGCCGGGGGGGGGGCACTATTAAAAACAATGACCTCTGTTTTCCCTTCGTTTAGTGTCAGGGAATTTTCAGACATCCAGCACTTTATCTCTGCCAGGCAGTCAAGTAGTGGTTGTATTGATGTTTTCCCTTGGGTGGGTTTTAGGGGGATGTAGACCTGCACGTCATCGGCGAAGCAATGGAATGAGATATTATGTTTTGCCAAGATCTGGCCTAGGGGGAGTATATATAGGAGGAAGAGGGTGGGACCCAATATCGAGCCTTGGGGCACCCCGCAGGTGAGGGGGGCCACAGAGGAAGTGAAGTCACCAAGTTGGACAGAGAAGGTCCTATTACTTAGGTAGGACCGGAACCAGTCTAAGACGGGGCCCCTAAGGCCTACGTGATGCTTGAGGCGAGCTAAAAGGATGTGGTGATCTACCGTATCAAAGGCGGCTGTGAGGTCAAGGAGTAGTAGTAGGGATGGGTTGCCTGCATCAGCAGCTGAAATCAGGTCATTTAAGACACGGAGGAGGGCCGTTTCAGTGCTGTGTCATGGTTTAAAGCCAGATTAGAATTGATCATGGATGTTGTTGTGTTCAAGGAATGATTGTAGCTGTATGTAGACTATGCGCTCCAGGATTTTTGATAAAAATGGTAATTGTGAGATGGGTCTAAAATTTGCAAAGACAGAGGGATCGAGGTTGGGCTTCTTTATCCGGGGCTGGACCACAGCATGCTTGAAGGCAGCTGGGACACATCCAGTGCTGAGGCAGGCATTTAGTAGAGGTAATAATAAGAGGAGGACAGAGTCAGGTACCTCCTTTAGGATGCGCAAGGGGAGTGCATCAGAGGGGCAGTTTGTTGGTCGCAGGTGTTTAATGGCATCGGAAAGGGAGGAGAGGGACTTGACTTGACCAGTCCATCATGTATTATTCCCCAATATGTTCCTAATCAGTGTGTCCCTTTTTTAAATAAATTTCAAATTGTTTGTCTATAACGTGTGTAAATCATAGTGTTAATTATTCCAAATTCTGGTGTTATAGTTTTATACTTCTTGGGGTAACTGTTCAATTATCTTTCCTCTGTTGCATCTATTCTCATCCCCAGGTCCCCCGTGTGTATTAGGGATGTGCATCTCCATCACTGAGGCCGATGCGATGCGCATCTCGATACGGTGCCAACGATACGATACATTAACGATACATTTGAAGCACCGGGCGATGCGATACGATTCACCCCTGTTGAGATACGACACAATTCGATACGATTTGATTCAACATAATGTGATTCGGGGCGATACGATGCGATTCAACACGATGCAAAATAATGATAAAATTGTATGGTATGACAGAGGATTTGGTTGTATTCCTTATATGCAGCTTATATTATTATTAAAAATAAAATAATCTACTGTAAGACAATTTATATAAAAACTCTTGGGTGCCTAATACTTTTGCACAGTACTGTGTTTTCTATCCATTTTAGCTAAAAACACACACACAATGTATATATACACACTACTGTGAGACAATAATAATCACACACAAAGGGATAATGGCTTATAGCAGACTTAATGATTTTATAATATTTCAGATAATGAAATTAAATGTTTATCATCAACTATCCAGTTAGTATTTATATTGTAACGTTTGGCCACTTTAAATCAGATTCAGATTCAGATTCCTTTATTGAACCATTTGTGTAAAAACACATTGGTAATTGTTGCAGCAATACAGTGTATGCATTTTCTTTTCTTTTTTCACAGTAAACGACAACACCAACACAGACACAGGACAAGAAACAGTGCAGTGGAGGATTAATCAATAAAATACATATATATATAAAGTGAAGAGTGCAGAGTTCCAGTAAGGACTAGTGCAGTGCAGTCAGTGTCATTGTGCCAGTGTCACTTGGGGGCAGATGGGGGGGGGGGGGGGGGGACCTGAGGCATTGATCAGCCTGGCGGCTGAGGGGAAGAAGCTCAGTCTGTGACGAGCTTTCACAGCCTTTGGGATCCTCAGCCTTCTCCCAGAGGGGAGCAGGGTGAAGAGGCTGTGACCGGGGTGGGATGGGTCGGCCATGATCTTCCTCGCCCTCTTCAGCACCCTGGAGTCGTGCAGGGACCTGAGGGAGGGCAGGGGACAGCCGATCACCCTCTCCGCAAAGTGAATCACCCGCTGCAGCTGGGCGAGATCTTTTGCCGCTGCAGCGGGGAACCAGGAGATGATGGAGTGGGTGAGGATGGACTCAATGATGGCCGTGTAGAATTGGGCCATCATGGTCCTCGGCAGTTTATATTTGTTTAACTGCCGGAGGAAGAACATCCTCCCCTGGGCCTTCTTGAGCAGGCCTGTGATGTTGAGCTCCCACTTCAAATCCCGGGAGATGGTCATGCCGAGGAATCGGTTGTTGCAGCTGCACCAGCTCTGCAGCCTCTCGATCTCCCTCCTATAGGCCGACTCGTCCCCCCTGGAGATGAGACCCACCAGGGTGGTGTCGTCAGCGAATTTCAGGAGTTTGACCGAGGGGTGGAGAGAGGCACAGCTGTTGGTGTACAGGGAGAACAGTAGTGGGGACAGGACACAGCCCTGCGGGGAACCGGTGCTGGTGGACCTAGAGCTGGAAATGCTCTTCCCCAGCCTCACCCGCTGAGACCTGTTGGACAGGAAGTCCGTAATCCACCTGCGAGTGGAGGCCGGCACCTGCAGCAGGGATAGCTGGTGCTCCAGGATGGGTGGAAGGATGGTGGTGAAGGCCGAGCTGAAGTCCACATACAAGATCCTGACATAGTTGCCCGCGCAGTCCAGATGTTCCAGCGTGTAGTGCAGAGCCATGTTCACAGCATCCTCTGTGGATCTGTTGGCTCTGTACGCGAACTGCAGCGGGTCCAGCACAGGATCAGTAATGAGCTTCAGGTGGGCCAGGACAAAGCGCTCCAGGACCTTCATGACCACAGAGGTCAGGGCGACAGGTCTGTAGTCATTAAGGCCCGTGACCTTGGCCTTCTTGGGGACGGGGATGATGGTTGAGGCCTTGAAGCATGCTGGGACGTGACACAGCTCCAGCGATGCATTAAAAATGGTGGTAAACACCGGTGCGAGCTGGTCAGCACAGTGCTTCAGGGCAGAGGGGGAGACAGAGTCATTGAACGTAGAGAGAGAGAGAGAGAGAGAGAGAGAGAGAGAGAGAGAGAGAGAGAGAGAGAGAGAGAGAGAGAGAGAGAGAGAGAGAGAGAGAGAGAGAGAGCTAGAGCGAGTTTGAGCGTTCTAATGCTCCGTAGCTAACCACACCATGATGGCATTTTGTCAACACAGTTTGAACCTGGACAAAGCGATATAAAGAAACGAATTGCCAATAAATGTGAAGTTATCTTTGAACCTGTTGTCAAGCGTCGTCAATATAGCCCCCCCCCCCCCCCCCCCCCCCCATTTCCTCACTAATGGAACTGGTGTTGCAGAGTCACGTTAGTTAGTTAGTTAGATACTGTAGTTTAGCGTTAGCCGAACGGCTAACTGGCTAACGTTAACCAGCGGCTACTAACGTTAGCCAGTTGATCAATTCAATTCATGTCTCCTCCTCGACTTCCACTGTTTGTTGATAACTGTGACGCGGCTCTCGCCTTCTGTAGTAGCGAAGCAAAGATAGTATCTGCTGTGTGCAGTGCAGTGCTGACATAAGTGGATGAGAGGAAATTATATGAAAGAATCGGTTTTGACCGATGCAAAGACGCTAACAACAGATGCATCGCGAGTTCAACCTGAATTCTAGCACTTATTCCACCGGTGCACTTGCATCGTGAAAGTTTATGCCAGTGCACCGATGCGAATCGGTGAATCTTAACATCACTAGTGTGTATGCTTGTATTGGATACTTCCCCACTTTGATTTTGTCTTGTATCTTTATTTGGATCACCGTGTCCCCTCATGCCCCTTTCTCGTGTCCCTTTGTCGTCCTTCATAGTTGATCTGCTTTGAATCGGTTCAGGTCCCCTCTTTTCGTCCTCCCGTCCTCCTCTCCTCGTCTCTCGGTTCTGGTCCACCTGCGTGCCCTCTCCACCCTCTGTGTCAGGGTAGGCCTAGGCGATAGGCCTCTCTCCTTCCCCTCCAGGCGCCTTCCATCCTCTCCTCGCCGTGTCCCTCGCCGTGTCCCTCGCCGCCTCCCGCATGCCGTTGGGACCTGGTTCCTTTCTTTTTCTGAATTTTCTTTATTTCTACATAGCTCCGACGCTTCCTTGCCACCTCCGTTGGATTTTTCAGTGTTACATTGTATGCTCCGCATTGCTCCTAATCCAATCCGCGTGGTGGCCTGGTTAGCTTCTATGTTAGCTTGTAAGCTAGTTTGTATGTTAGCCTGTAGCTTTTCTGCATTTACAATCAGCGTCCCGCTAGCTTGTTCTACCTGTTGCATCATTGCCTCGTGTTGAGTCTTTTCCATCAGTGTATTTACTTCATCTGGGTTGCTTTTCTTTCATTTGTCCTCGTGTTCATTTTTCCTTCTTTCTTTTGTCCTCGAATCTTCACTTTTTATTTCATTTTGAATTGTTTTACTTCCTTTTTTTATATTCATTGACCGGGAGCTCTTTCATGTGGCTCACCTGAACATCGCAAACCGGAAGTCGGGTAGAGTTTCTTAGTGAAGGTGCAGCCAGTGTAAGAGTAGATATGAGACTTGGCACCCACATCATAAATGGAGACCAAACCCTCTTCCTGATCCACATACAAACCCACCTTCTGGGACTTCTGCTCTGTCTCAGGGAGGGGGAAACACTGCCATCTTCTGCTGTGTCCATATTTTCATTCCTCAGCCGCATAGTCCAGAATCCATTCTCTGGGGTGTGTGGGAGTGATTCATTCCTATTGACTGACTCTCTGGCCACTCCTAAAGTCCATATCTGTTTTCCCTTCAACCTCAAGTCAAGTCAAGTCAAGAGTTTTATTTGTCACGGCATACAAGTATACAATGAAATGTGGGGGGTCTTGCCCGCAACGATTGTGCATAATACAATAATAAGAATATAATAAGAATCCAATAGAACGACATTGTGCAATAATACAAGTAATCAAAGTAGGGCATATCGGTATATGTACATGAGTTTTTACAGAGCATGGTAGGACATGCTAGGTCCTGTGATAGTGCAATACACTGTTACCTACGGATGAGGCACTGGGTCTTTATGTATATACACTTGGTCCCGAGCATGCTATCAATGTTGTCAAAATAAAACAGGTGATACTTCCCAATGCTGTAGGTCCGGAATGCACCTTTACTTGACTCGTGAGGGTCTATAGCCAAAGTGCTGATTAGCCCCGCATACAAAATGTCTGGGGTAGTTCGGCCGTAAAAGGTCCCGAGAAACTGTGGTACTCAAAGGCAGGGCTGGTCTGGCGGTCAGTAGGTGGTCTGTAGTGATGCTGTAGACGTCCAGTAGAGCCTCCTGGTGATGAGTCCTTCTGTTGCTGTAAAACGGGTGACGCAATGTGCTAAGCTAAAATGCTAGTTCAATACACTTTAGCTAAGCTAGTAGCCGAGTTGGCTAACCTAACTCTCCGACTGTACTTTCTAATACGCAGAGCTTAGCATTCGTCTTCACATGACCATCTGTCAAACGTCCTCTTCTTCTTGGCATGGACTAAACGCTATATTTGATATTAATAAACGTACGGCACGCAGCGTTATTTCTTCTGCTCCGGTGCACATTTGGTATTTTCACGTTTTTTTTAAATAGGGCTCTCTCTGCACCCACATCCGCTCGCTCTCGTGGTTTGCTCCGAAGGACCCTGCACGTGTGGCTTCCTCGTTGATACTGCATCCTGGCTGCAATTGTAGCTTACCACCATCGGTATGGCTGTGTATGAACGAATAATGGACTCTGTAAGCGCTCTGGGGTCACTGGGGTGTCATGAAGAGCGCTATATAAATCCAATCCATTATTATTATTATTACTCACTGATGTTAATCATTAGCCTCAAGCCTGTAATACCAGCATGATATCAGTATGAATATAGGACTCTGTGCACTGGAAGCCTTGGCCTTCATAGAAGCTTAAAAGAGACGTAGGACCTGCAACACATATAGTATCTGGTATCTCCACATTTGGAGACGTGATGAGGGCCCTTTCTTGCTGAAACATTCTCTATTAAAATGAAATGTGTTCAGCTAAGTGGTGATACCAGAGCTGATAGTTCTGTTGAAGGTCTGGTCCATATCGCGTGGTTCACGTTGTATTTTCTAAATGAAAACATGTGGAATTGGCAGTCTTTAGATGAGATGCTTCCAGCTGCAGCACGACAGCCCAGCGCTTACAAGCCCCGCACATACAAGCCCCGCACATAGCAACCCCTCGCTTCCATTGGCTGATTTTGGTCACGTGATTTTGGGTCACGTTGCACGTTGCACTGCGGGATTGATTGATTGATTGATTGAAAACTTTATTAACAGATTGCCGTATGATTTGGGTCACGTTGCACTGCGGGATTGATTGATTGATTGATTCATTGATTGATTGATTCATTGATTGAAAACTTTATTAACAGATTGCCGAATGGGTACACGTGACCACAGGCCCTGATTGATTGATTGAAAACTTTATTAACAGATTGTAGAATGGGTACACGTGACCTGACCGATTGATTGATTGATTGATTGATTGATTGATTGAAAACTTTATTAACAGATTGCAGAATGGGTACAGTGACCGATTGATTGATTGATTGATTTATTGATTTATTGATTTATTGAAAACTTTATTAACAGATTGTATAATGGGTACAGTGACCGATTGATTGATTGATTGATTGATTGATTTATTGATTGATTGATTGAAAACTTTATTAACAGATTGCCGAATGGGTACACGTGACCACCACAGGCCCTGATTGATTGATTGAAAACTTTATTAACAGATTGTAGAATGGGTACACGTGACCTGACCGATTGATTGATTGATTGATTGATTGATTGATTGAAAACTTTATTAACAGATTGCAGAATGGGTACAGTGACCGATTGATTGATTGATTGATTGATTGATTGATTGATTGATTGATTGATTGATTGATTTATTGATAACTTTATTAACAGATTGTATAATGGGTACAGTGACCGATTGATTGATTGATTGATTTATTGATTTATTGATTGATTGATTGAAAACTTTATTAACAGATTGCAGAATGCAGTACAGCTCAATACACACAATTGTTAAGGGGATGCAGACCATGCAGTACTGTTACATTTGTGACATACAGTAAATATATACAAGGGGGAGGGAACTGTACATTTATGATGAATTGAAAATGGAAGTCTTTCTCTGGTCTGCATCCCCTTAACAATTGTGTGTATTGAGCTGTACTGCAGATATATTTCAATTGCCTTACTTATTTACATAAGTATTATAGGCCTACAGCAGTATTGTACAGACAGTCTGTGTGAAGTCTGTGTGGTTATCCAGCTGCACAAAGGCAGAGCAAGAGGCTCTACAGAGGGTGGTGAAGGCGGCAGGCAGGATTGTCGGGACTCCTCTATCAAACATCACCTCCGTCTTCACCTCCCGCTGCCTCCACCGCTCCAAGTGTATCATCAAGGACCAGTCTCACCCAGCACATCACCTCTTTCAGCTCCTTCCCTCAGGGAGGAGATACCGGTCCATACGTGCCAAGAGTTAAATATTTAAGAACAGCTTTTTCCCCCAAGCAGTCAGACTGTTAAACGCTCATTGACTGTCCCCTCACGTGCACCATGCACTTACCTGGACTTGATAATCACTGTTACCACTCATCATGCACTTTATTTAAAATATTCTGTTATGTACAGTGTTATATGTGTTTCATGTATGTATATATTGTACTACGGTCTGTGGGAGCTCCCCTGAAATTTCACTCACGGTCATATAAGAGTTTTAATGTAGAAGGTTTTATTAATGAAATGTTGGGTATAAACTGGGAGGAGGTATGTTGTGAGGATGACCCAGAGGTTGCACTGGACTTATTTATGTCAGAAACAAATCAGCCCCATGGATAGATAGTAGCTTTTAATGAATTTTAATGAATGAGAGAGACATACTGTAGCCAAAAAAGCATCAGTGTGTTCCAGTTCTGCAGATGACAGACAAAAGTACCGTTCCTTACGTAATCAAGTCACAAAGTTAAATAAGGTGAAGTGGAGTAGGGTGTGTGAAGAGTGAAGGGTGTGGTGGAGTAACCTTTCAATATCACTAACCTCAACCTGTTGAAAATCAAATGTACACCCTTTATCTTTCATTATGATATTCTTAATTATGTCATTTGATTTTGTATTGTTTGAGATGTGCATTCCCTGCCTGAGCTGAGATATCTTACTTGCATAAAAATCATTAAAATGGTTGGCAATATCACATGGTTTGGTTAGGACAATTCCATATGACTCAACAAAAGGTGTACAGACATTGGATTTTCTACCCATAATTTGATTTAAAACATTCCATAGATTTTTACCATCATTTCTCACATCATATAACCATGGTTTAAAATATTCCCTTTTTCTCACCTTATTTAACTTTGTGACTTGATTACGTAAGGAACGGTACTTTTGTCTGTCATCTGCAGAACTGGAACACACTGATGCTTTTTTGGCTACAGTATGTCTCTCTCATTCATTAAAATTCATTAAAAGCTACTATCTATCCATGGGGCTGATTTGTTTCTGACATAAATAAGTCCAGTGCAACCTCTGGGTCATCCTCACAACATACCTCCTCCCAGTTTATACCCAACATTTCATTAATAAAACCTTCTACATTAAAACTCTTATATGACCGTGAGTGAAATTTCAGGGGAGCTCCCACAGACCGTAGTACAATATATACATACATGAAACACATATAACACTGTACATAACTGTTGTGAAGGGCCAGATTAAACCGAATATATATATTTATTTATATATATATATTTAATTGTATTTGTATATTCTCTAATATTCCCTGATATCCCTTGTATATTCCTTGTACAATATGCATTGAATATCCATTCTAGCCTACTGAACATCCCATAATAGTCTCCATTCTACTATTGGTCGAGACCTTGGTGCCAGGCTGCCATACCCCCCAGACCCAGTTCAAACGTACCGCTCAACATGTACGAACAAGTCCTAGTTCCGCGTAGGAATCTGGCTACCGCACCACTAACAGTACTATTTGTTCATAGTGCGTATATATACTGCGCTACTAAAGTAGGACTTCCTTTTCAGTCCAGTTTCTTACCCTCCAATAGAGTCACAGACGTAAAGCCTCCCCGCGACGCCACGTGTGGGAGTAAGGCCAAGTTCGGCCTACCATCGGTATTGAGACATCGTGTATATTAATATTTGAATAGTCATATTTGGCACTATATCGTCGAGTTGGACGTAGTCTATTAAGCTAATAATAGTCTGTTAATATATAGTGCTTCGTGCGGTGAGAATACTATCGTAGTCAGTACCCCATCGTTTCGGGCAGAGAACTGGCTGCTTATCCAGGATGGTCGACCCCATGTGAGACTGCATCCGAGGAGCCCCAGAGCCGACGAGCGAGTGGACCTGTATACCGGATTATTCTACCGACGACAGCCCGCCTTCCCAGGCACGGATTATG
>NC_140165.1:136449629-136642129 GCF_963971535.1 Notolepis coatsorum | reverse complement strand
TTGTAAACTGTGGTTCCTACTGGTCGGTTGGGGCGCCTGTTCAGCAGGGAGGGGATCGGGGGGAATTAGCATGAACCTCCGCACACGTTACATTCCCCCAGTGAGACTCCTCGCTGTCAGGTGAAAAGAAGCGGCTGGCTGACTCCACATGTATCGGAGGAGGCATGTGGTAGCAACGACCAGGAAGGGAATTGGCATAACGACTAAATTGGGATGGGAGCAAAAATACAGAAAAAGTGAGAAAAAAAAGAATAAAAAAATTAGTGCTGTCAAACGATTAAAATATTTAACTCGATTAATCGCATGATTGTCCATAGTTAACTCGCGATTAATCGCAAATTAATCGCATTTTTATTTTAATTTTTTTTTATACCTTAAACAGATCTTTTTCAAGTTCCAAGTTTTAATACTCTTATCAACATGCGAGTCAACAAATGCTTGCTTTGTGCAGCCATTTAACACAAAAGGATGACCCTCATGCATTGCAAATTTGCATCAAATTCAAAACAGAGTGATGCACAAAATAACTTAAAAGAAAATAATAATTTAAAACAATGAATAAAGTGTGCATGAAATAATAGGGGAAAGAAAACGTTATGAACTTGTTACATTCACACACACAAGGACTGATTAATCACACACCCCCCTCTCTCCCTCACACACACACTCTCCCAGCTCTTTTTCTCTTTTGCCCCTTCCTCATCTCTCTCACCCCCCTCTCTCTCTATATCTCACACACACACACACACACACACACACACACACACACACACACACACACACACACACACACACACACACACACACACACACACACACACACACACACACACACACACACACACACACACACACACACACACACACACACACTTCAGAAACAAACATAGTATCAATGAGAGCATCAATAATACACCTGAGTGAAGTATAGTAAAACATTTTTTTTTTTTTTTTTTTTAGTTAATCTTGAGTTAAAAAAATTAGTGGCATTAATAGAATCGGGAGTTAACGCGATATTAACGCGATATATTTGACAGCCTTAAAAAAAATATAAATAAGTACCATCGTAGCCTACTTCATAGTACAATTTTGTCTGTTTGCAATTATTGTCAAAAAGTGCTAAAGAAGAAAAAAAGCATTGCAGGAACAGGTCAATATGTCAGATAACGTTCATGGAGTCATGTTGAGCACAGCATACTAGAAAATAAAGATGCTACATGAGTGAAACTCTTTCATTTCCTAATCTAACCTGACCTGAGTGCAGAACAACTGATCACTGGTCATGAATTAACCGTGAGAACCTTCCCAGAAACGTTGAAGATGCTGTTAGGAATGTGTTTACTGATTTCTTACATAGTTGTGTTCTTAGCCTGCATTTTAAATCCTCGTCTTATCTCAGTACTGGAGTTGAAACAACGCAGAAATCACATGGGTCCAGAGACCCAAGCCAGAAAAGCGCTAATTTTGACACTTTTCTCAGCTGACGGACTTCATAAAAACCTCCACAGTCTAAATCTGTCTGCAGGTTAAGGCTAGAAATCTCTGAAAGCTTGTCTCTGTCACGGTAATGGCCTGTAATAATTGGGCGAGGTTGGAAAGTGTCCAAAGTATGTCCCTTTCTGTCACCTTCTCTCTGTTTCTCTTTCTCCCTCTCTACGTATGTCTCAGTCTAGCAGTTAATAAGAATTATATCTGCAGGCTCAAACTGGACAGTGTTGCCCTGAATGGCTGCCAGGTCAGTGATGACGCCCTCCTAGGACTTATCACAAGACACCGTGAGAGGTGAGGCCACAGTATCTTACTGTGTGTGTGTGTGTTTTACATGTTTTGTGTTCCGTGGTGCATTTGTATCAGTGCCTAAGTGCATATCATAATGTGTGTGTTTGAATGTGGATTCAAATGAGAGCAAGAATGAAAAGTTTTGTAATCTGAATGTACGTGTTTGTACAACATTTGTTTACGCATAATGTGCTTTATCCATGTGTATGCATACGCACACGTACACATGGTTACGCGTGTGTGTGTGTGTGTGTGTGTGTGTGTGTGTGTGTGTGTGTGTGTGTGTGTGTGTGTGTGTGTGTGTGTGTGCACATGAATGCAGGTGTAGGTTCATGCATGTGTGTGTACATTGTGTACTTTCATGTGACTATCTGGGTTTGACACCCTAGGTGAGCGTTGCATCTTTTGGGGAAATGTGTGTGAAATGTGTATCGTGATGTGATTGTGTGCGTCTGCATCAGTCTGCGCAGGTTGGAGGTGTTTGGCTGTCAGTCCCTCACGCCATCCTGCCTCATAACAATATCTGAGGTATGTTTTTTCATACCTTTAATACTGTAACAACCCTACAGTTAGTTCTGTAACATCATTCCTGTTACAGGTGAACCAGGCTGTCAGTCATTCACGGGCAGCCTATCACAGGTACATCCTATGAGTTTTTGCCAGGATGCTCTTGTAGTGGATTGTGCTGATTTTACCCAATATTATTCAGCCGCTTCTCATCAAATCTTAAAGTTGTACATTTTCGAGTTTATCACCATGAAGTTGCACTTGGCAGCGGCCGTCCTGAGTGGTAAATACCAGTGGGAAACGTGGGTAAGTTCCATGATACCTGAGTTCATGAGTTGTGACACATCACTGTCAGGGCTGAACTGGGACTAAAAATCGGCCCTGGCATCTTTGGCCCAGACCGTCCCACCATAATCGGTCGGACACCACCTGACAGTACACCATCCTTGCGGTCCCCTTAAATATGCGTACCTACTGTATTATTCCCCCAAACCACTACAAAGCTGGGTAGTATTAAGTGCCATGGACAAGTGTACCAGTGCAAGTGGACCAGTGTACTCACTCGCTCTTGGCTGAATCTTGTTTTGGGTGGTGATGTAAAAACACCTGCATCATAGCAGGCTCAGGATGGGCAAAGTAGTCTATAGCCTGTTTCTCCCTGTCTCTCTCCTCCACAACCTGGCTTGACTAGACATACGGAGAGAGATGATTACAATTAACTGGTACATTCAGTTCCAGAATTGTTGGAATTCCCTGACAAATATGTGCAAAAAGCTGTACAATTTAAACAATACTATACTGGTAATGAGCAAATAGTTGTTTATTCAATGAATGCATGGAGCTGTTCCATCTTATTTCATTTTATACTAACTACTGAGTTCATACAGATTTCAAGTATTCAAATATCAATGAATATTGCATAAGGTTTACACAGTTAATAGATCACCTACTTGTTTTATATTCATGTTCAGAGAGGAGTAATAGTTAGATCTTTGTATGTGATTTATATGGCAATTAAATCAATGGTGTGCTTGTTTGTTTGGGGAGTTTGACCTACAGTTAATGTGCCTACCATGTGAAGGTGCATGATCAATGGACAGCACAAAAACAATTTGTGTAGGTGGAGACTAGAGCTACCACAGATAGTAATAAGTTATAAGAGTAAGTAATCCATACCATATATATCCTAATAGTTACCTTATTACCATACTTGGCTGAAAATAAACTTTGCTGCCTGTTGTGAATGTGTTTTTCCCTGTAGGCTAATACATAAGTAGGCATACATTTTTGCAGTTGAGCAAAAATGTGCAGTTGAGTAGGCTATGTGCTGTGTTTTTATGTCTTCCATCGAGGACCACCTTGGAAATACATTTTTTAATTAATGCTTTTAGGTGATATCCTCAGGAATACAAATTGGTCAAGATAATTTGTTTTCACAGTGTATGTTAGTTTATTAGGACAAGTGCATGACAGTAAGGTTAGTTAGGGTTAGATTTTTTTAATTTTAACATTTTTTTTTATTCAGATAATGTATGAGATGTATGAGATCTTTGAATGGGAGCCGGTTTGGCTTTGCCAGAGTGCAGATAGAGGGAGGACTACTTAGTAATCTATCATCAACTTTTGACATGACTTATTTCCTGGAAAATGCCACGGTCCTTAGAAAAACAAAACGTCTAGACGTCGCCGATGTTTCCGTGACAACAGTGTGGTAATTCAGCACCCACAGGACAGTGCCATGGCTGCGCTGGAACCAGGGACTCAGTGAACAAACCCTCAAACCTTGGAGAATACTAAGCCCATCTGATGTCACAATAATGTTCACAAATATGCCTTTGTTTCTAATAAACAATAGAATCCAAGGTCCCGTTGCATAATGTGGCAAACAATTTCATAGATTTATTGATGAAGCGGTTAGTCTGCAAAATCCTATCACTTTTAATCTAATTTATACTAAAGGATATTTGAAACTATTTCACCGGCAAAGACACATTTCCAAAGACCTGGGTTGATGTGCACCCCATCACCAGCGCTCAAAGACCTGGGTTGATGTGCACCCCGTCACCAGCGCTCAAAGACCTGGGTTGATGTGCACCCCATCACCAGCGCTCAAAGACCTGGGTTGATGTGCACCCCGTCACCAGCGCTCAAAGACCTGGGTTGATGTTCACCCCATCACCAGCGCTCAAAGACCTGGGTTGATGTGCACCCCATCACCAGCGCTCAAAGACCTGGGTTGATGTGCACCCCGTCACCAGCGCTCAAAGACCTGGGTTGATGTGCACCCCGTCACCAGCGCTCAAAGACCTGGGTTGATGTGCACCCCGTCACCAGCGCTTGTTTAGTTTAGTTTTTGAGGACTGCATACTTTCTTTGCAAACCAAAATACTATACTTTATACTTATAGCACATGCATGAGCCTGGTCTCTCTTGAGAGATAACATTCTGAAGTTGCATATACAATAAAGAAAATTCACTTTTAGTGCTAATGAAATAGAGTAACATATGTCTGAATGATGGTCATAGGGATTATTTAGTCTGGGAAAGGCTTCCATACTTCTCTGTTTTAAATCCCTGCTCTGCTCCTCTTCTTCGCTCCTGTTACCAAGGTGTGTCCGGAACTCCAGCACCTGAACATCGGACAGGTCCCAAAGGTCAACGCATGCTGTCTTACACTGGTCGCGTCCCAGCTCAAACACCTACGCTCCCTCAATCTGACAGGACTGTGTGCTGTGAGTGAGAGCACGTGGTCCCCGAAAAGTATCCAGAATAATATTGGAAAATTAATGTGCATATAAAGTGAACACAGCTTGTGTTTGATACTGTTACTAGGTGTCACTTTGGCTATGCTATGCTTCCCAGGTGAGCGATCACACAGTTGACCAGGTGCTCCAGCTGAGCCCTGACCTCCAGAGTCTGACTCTCAGTTCCTGTCCCGGGGTCACTGACCAGACGCTGCACACGATCAGCACACACACACCTCACATCAGGTACATACACACATATACATATACACACACACAGACCTCGCATCAGGTACACACACACACACACACACACACACACACACACACACACACACACACACACACACACACACACACACACACACACACACACACACACACACCTCACATCAGGTACATACACACATATACACACACACACACACCTCACATCAGGTACATACACACACATATATACACACACACACCTCACATCAGGTACACACACATACACACAGACATACACACACACACACCTCACATCAGGTACACACATACACCGCAAGCCAGAACCACACACACACACACACACACACACACACACACACACACACACACACACACACACACACACACACACACACACACACACACACACACACACACACACACACACACACACACACACACACACACACACACACACACACACACACACACACACACACCTCACATCAGGTACACACACATACACACACTCTCTCCTTCTGAGCATACATATTGTAACTTGAAACTACAATTGTCTTTGTTTGTGTATGCATGTGTGTGTGTCTGTATCCCAGGTCTCTGGATGTCAGTGGTTGCAGGGCAGTGACAGATACAGGTGTGCAGTCTTTAGCGTTGTCCTGTAGAAGATTGCAACACCTGGACCTCAGCTCTACTAACACAGGCAACAGAGGGTAGGGAGACATCCCTGAACTGTAACTACTGCTACGTACTGTATGTACAATGCAATCATGGGAAGAATCAGCTCAAATACATGAAAGGCTTTTACACACTATGGTTTTTTGTTGAAAGGTACGGGAGTTTTTCTTTCCATAATCTACACAAGGGCATAAGGAATAAACAATATGTATCTTTAATTAAATATTAAATTAAATATACTAAAATGATAATATATTGTACATTATATATATATATATATATATATTTTTTTTTCTTAATCTTTAATATTTCATGTTTTATTAGTGTGCTTCAGCCAATGAGACAACAACTACAGCAATATTTCAGAGAGAAGAAAACAAAGCGGTTACATTTTCACAGTAATTTTGATATCTTGGCATAAGTTACCTATATCAAACGCCACCCTCTTTTCTTGATCCTCCAATCACAACTGTTGCTTCCCTCTGTCTGAGGAAAGCAGCAGTTGTGATTGGAGGATCAAGAAAAGAGGGGGGTGTTGAGATAGGTCTGTTACCTACAAAACACAAGTCCTTCACTGTAGAGTTCAGTAGCTTCTGGCCTTGGATGTAAACAGATGCTATGGTGGACACAGGAGGGTTGAGTACTGCGTTAATGATGCTGAAAAGGACTTTAGGTCTATGGGTGTTTTTGGTAATGATGTCTAGTTATGTAATGAGAAGTAGTTAGACCTTGCTGACGTTGCTGCTTCCTGGCGGTTAACCAGGGATTCCTTGAATATGCTGAAAGACACCATGAGCCTATCTATTATCCACTGTCTCTCTGCCTTACTGCATAGCCACCTAAGAGGCTGTGTGGTGTCATTGAGCCACGTTGGGCCTATAGGCTCAAACCAGTGGAATTTAAGAGGGGCAACATAATCAAGAAGGGTTGTACTGGAGGAGTAAAATAGAGGAACCCGTTCCTTGACATTCAATATGTTAGGGTCAGTCAAAGTAGAAATAATGTGTAGAAGTGAGAGAGTTGAGATTGCGAGAGTAGCAACCAGCAGTTTATTTGGGGGGGGGGGGGGGGGGGGGGGGAGTGTTGCTGAAAACAAGATTGGCCTATGATCAGAGAAGAATGAATCCTCAATTACAGTGTTACTTACAGGAAAACCAGAGGGAAACATTAGGTCATGAATAATGGCCATGTTCACGAGTGGAACTATGGATATGTTGGAAAAAAAATTATGAATCAAGAAGCTGAGTGAATTTGTTTACCATGGGTCTGGTGGGACAACAAACATGAATATTAAAATCACCCAGTATCAGTAAACGATCAGAGGTCGGCTCATTTGTAGACAGAAAATCTGAAAATGTATTTATAAAATCTTTGTTTGGTTTAGGGGGCCTGTATACTAAGGCACAGAGTAATGAAAAAACGACAGTCTATTTTGACAGTCTGAACCTTGAAGCTGTTATACTTGTCGGCAGAGAGTAACCGGCATTTAATTTTTTTTTTTTTTTTTTTTTTTTACACCTCGACCGGAGGATCTAGGAGAGCTGTAGAACAGAGTTTGTAGGACACAGTTCTGAAAAAGCAGCTGACCCACCAGAGTTAATCCACGTCTCTGTAATGAATAGGTAATCGAGTTCACAGTACGTGAAGAAGTCATTTAAGATGAAGGCTTTGTTTGTAACAGATCTTGCATTGCCACAGGGAGGTGCTGGTCATAGAAGTAGGCTGTACCTTTGATCTGTACATGGACCAGGCCTTCCGGGACAAGTATATCAAATACCAACCACTGCTGAATGTGATGGCCGACCTTGGTGTAGATATAGTGTACTTGTATTTGGAAGTCTTGGCGATGTATACAAACGCACCATGACCGGTCTGAGAATAGACCTATCACTAAGCCACGCCCCCTTTGAAAACTCGGACACAGAGCCGACCGTGAATGACTCTCGTTGACGATGGCTGCAGGCAGCCCCTTTCCTGACTGTGATGCAAGCCTTGCTTCACAGTCACGAAAGGGGCTAGGCCGCTGGAGATTTACCACAGCAGGTAATAGACCTGTTTTTTAAAGATAACACAAATATTTCATCTAGAAGCAGACAGAGAGAGGGTTACAATATGCAGTGGAAAAGTACGTTCATGAGATACACATTTACCTTAGACCTCCATGGTGATGCAAGCATTACAGATGTGGGACTGAAAAACGAGGACTCTCCCGCCGGTATCCAGCTTGATGCCGTTGGTTGATGCAAGTTGACGTCTGCTGACGCTGCTCTGCCTGGTTCAACAAGTAGGGGGAGTCGAGTTACACGGTGGAGAGAGGGAGCTATCCTACAGTGTGTGTGTGTGTGTGCATGCGACACTAGTCTTGGACATATTATTTTGCAAATGTAATGCTTTTCTGTAGATTATTTGACTGTCATTGGTACAGTAATGGTGTGGTATTTTTTCGATTTTCGATTAACGTGCGTCTTTTATGGATAATCAGCTAAGATGTACAGTATTATTCTTTACGTAGAGACAACCGAACTGCTGGCACCGAAGACCCGCCCCCTCTGATTCGCACTGTGGCTCTAGTTAGGCTCTGGTTGGAGGAAAATGTAACCTGGTCCGTCTGTGATCAGTGTGTGGCCGTGGGTCCTAAAACGTAGGTTTAACGTTAGTTTGTTTACTGCAGTTATGTTAGAACGACAATCAACTAAGGTAACATTACACTAGCAACTGCTCAAATAAAGCATATCCACATTTGCTGTCAAGTTAACGTTATGGTCCCTCGACCGCAAGGCTTTTCAACACTGGCCGTAACATTAGCTAACGTTCATTTAGCAGTATGTAATGTGTAACGTTTAGAATCAACGTGAGTGAAATGGCCCTGAATATATCAAATAATGTATTTCCCAGCTGCTAAAGATTGTAAGTCTATGACCAAAAATATATATCACTATGAATTGAAAATGGGGGACCCTGATGTAAACAAGACGAAAGTCTTTCTCTGGTCTGCATCCCCTTAACAATTGTATGTATTGAGCTGTACTGTACTGTACCCATTCTGCAATCTGTTAATAAAGTTTTCAATCAATCAATCAGCTGAGTAACAATGTTCATAAAGTGTTGAGTGCTACAGTGTAGGTTAGTTTATTAGGATTAGGACAAGTGCATGACAGTAAGGTTAGTTAGGGTTAGATTTTTTTTTTTTTTTCAGATAATGGTTGAAGAAGTGCGTCTTTAGTCGACGGCGAAAGATTGGACGGGTTTCGGCTGTCCTAACTGGGGTGGGTAGTTCATTCCACCATTGTGGGGCAAGGACTGAGAATAGGAGACTTCTGTTACACAGTATATCTGGGATTGTGGAAGGGGTGTCTTATCAAACTGAAGATAAGCTAACCTAGCAAGTGGGTTAGTTGTTGTATAGATGTAGCAGTACTGTCTATCTGTATGTCATGTATGTCATATATGTTATGATGAATTGAAAATGGGGGACCCCGAAATCTGAAATCTCGTGAAATCTGAAGTATCCGACGTTCTGACTCCTCCCCCGGCTGCACTCGTCTATTTTCGAGGCGAGCCAAAATCAATCTCGAACACGCCTAGCTGCTATTGGCCGAGCGCAAGATACGTTGGTTGGTTGGTGAGCTCGCACCAATGGGCGACTAGCAGCTGAATACATTTTATTTCACAGCGATACACTTTTTTTCAGTGTAATCACTACAGTATACAGTATTCTTACTGAGGACAGATCGCAATGACGACTTTTTACAGTAAACAAACGAAGAGATCTACTGTTGATCGCACGTGCGTAATCGCAGCTCCAATCAAAGAAAAGCAGCCGCCAAAGACCAAGATTCGGATGGTTAAGAAAAAGGCTGTAAGTATTACATCAACATATGTGACATGTGTCCGTTCGTACCCGTATCTCTGTCCGAAACCCTCATGCAACTGTGAGTATACGGTTCGGCCAGAACCAGTCCTTCATGGTCAACATACTGTACGTTGGTTTCCTATTGAGACATCGGACATTTACGCATATAACGTAGAACATTTGCGCATATTTCTCTACAGTAACGTTTAGGGGTGGGACGATACAGCAACGTAAAAAGATCGATTCATATAGCTATACTCTTATTTTGAAATATATATTTTGTATATATGCACTTGTCTGTCGGCTGCTCGCGCTCAATCGAGTGTATAAAACGTCCACAATCCTACACGATCCGCTTTGGCTCATTGGGATTATATCCTTATCTCATTATTGAAAGCGATCTGCAGCGTCTAGACTCTGAAGTCATAATGCCATCTGCATTATTTGGGAAGGGGGGGGGGTCTCATCTAGGCGTTTGAGGTGTTGCCATTGTATGATCTAATAACAATGAGTGTAATCCTGGATGAACCCGCCCCCCCTCCCTCCCCCCTTGTGTCAATGACATAATTAGGCTCATGTCTCAGGAAAGCAGCACACACACACACACCCCACACACACACAGCCCTAACACACACACCGCACACACACACACACCAATGTACAGCCCCCACCCACCCAACCCCACCCCACCCACCCAACCTCCTCCAATGTACAGTTTCTACGTCAAATGTATATACACTCTTTTTCTGGACACTTTTGTATCACAAACAGTACTGTATTTGCAAATCTGATATGTCATAAATGTATAGATGTAGCAGTACTGTCTATCTGTATGTCATATATGTTATGATGAATTGAAAATGGGGGACCCTGATGTAAACAAGACGAAAGTCTTTCTCTGGTCTGCATCCCCTTAACAATTGTATGTATTGAGCTTACTGTACTGTACCCATTCTGCAATCTGTTAATAAACGTTTCAATCAATCAATCATTCAATCTAACCTGCTTTGCAATCCTCGCCATTCCACTACTACTATATATAATAATAATAATTTATTTTGCATCCCTTTTTTTCCTGTGCAGGCTGCAGTTACAACCATGTCGACGCCGCAGTCCACTGTCCTTGGTCCAACACCAGCAGATGCAGAAAAAACCATTTCTGAGATTTGTAATGGAATCGTCATGTCGATAGTCAAAATATACGTTGCCAAGCTGGAGAAACGGCATGAGGCGACGGAGAAAGACTTGGCCATACTGCGTACACAACTTCAGGCCACAGAGCAAGGTCGTGCTACGCTGGAGAGACGACTTGAGGCTACAGAACATCTGCACGCCACACAGCTTAGACAGCTACGCAACCAACAAAACAGACCAAGGCTAGTCGAACCCTCTGTCACTGCTCGGGCTTTTCACCGCCAGCTATTCACACCTGCAAGAGATGAAGGTTCTCCGTCTCCGTTCAAAGCCGCCACGCCTGCAGCAGCGGATGAAGGGGTTACCATAAGCTTGACGCTGTCGCCGTCGCCGTTCAAAGCCGCCACGCCTGCAGCAGCGGATGAAGGGGTTACCATAAGCTTGACGCTGTTGCCGTTCAAAACCCCAGAACCGGAACGGGTTAGGATGAATTTGTCGCTGTCTCCATCCCCGTCCGTGTTCAAAACCCCAGAGGCTGAACGGGTTAGCATGAATTTGTCGCTACCTCCGTCACCGTTCAAAACCCCCCAGCCGCCAGTGGCTAAACGAAAGAGGCCGACAAATGGTTCACTTTTGCCCAACATACAATTGCAAACCATTTCAGCAGAAGACGAGCAAAAGTCGTACGAAATGTCTAGCAAAGCCGGCAATCGAGCTGATGATTATGCAGCTCGAATGTCCATGTTGCTAATTGACTTTCCAACATACCAACTGTGGTCTCAGAAGGTTAATTGGAACGGCCTACAGGGGAAATCTGCCTTACCTCTCAACCTACGACAGTCGTTGATCGATATAGTTAAACACCGTTATAGTGTTTTTGAGTATGGAGCAGTTCGTGATCGGATCAATGAGCGTTTACGAACGCCACGGACAGAAGATCCCAGGAAGAAGTCTGTTGTGATTTAATTATTCTCACATTTTAGTGTGAATTTGGAGGCATACAGGACCCTGATGTAAACAAGACAAACGTCTTTCTCTGGTCTGCATCCCCTTAACAATTGTGTGTATTGAGCCGTAGCCTACTGTATTGTACCCATTCTGCAATCTGTTAATAAAATTGTCACTGTAAAAAAGTTTTATCTATTCTATTCTACTATTTTATTGCACTGCACTATTTTACTCTGTCTATTTTATCTTACTATTTTTATTATTGTCTATTTAAAACTGAATCAAACCATAAACAAGGTGGCCTGTTGGGATGTCCCTCTTCATCATTCATATCTCCTCTCTAGAACATCATAAAAGTTGCCCTGATCTGGTGGCCTGTAACAGACTCCAAAAAATAATTGGTTTGCTTTTGGGTAGGAAGGATGGCAAAATGTTGGGGTCCTTAATTCCCGTTTCTGAATCAGATGTATGTAGTGTACAGAGTTGTAGTATTATTATGTACAGTGATACAGGTATAAAGACACTATGGTAGTGGTCATACTGGCCAGTAGGCGTAACTAGTAAGAGTAGGTAAGGGATTAGACACAGATTAGACCCAACCAAAATCAATCTCTTTCTGCATTACAGCCACTCGTAGTCTCCTCTTGAATCCCACCTTACTGGTAATTGAAACCAAATATTGTGGAAGTCTATTCCAGTAGGACATTGCCCTGTACATTACAGTTTTCTTTAAGGCTTCAGTTCTGGGTCTCGGCAGGGCGAACCGACCCCTCAAGGCTTGTCTAGTGCCATAGCCATGACCATCACTAATAAGCACCAGCTCAGCTGCAAAAAGAGGCACACAGGTTTATGTAAAGTATAAATATTTCTCATAAACAAAATAAGACTACACACTAGTCTCTCATTGACTCTCATCCATGACAGTTCCTTGTGCATTTTCTCAACACTGTTTCTAATTGAGCTATGCAATGCAAGTCTTGCAGCTCTATTTTGAGTAAGCTGTATTTTATTTAAGTCTTGTTTGGATGCATTTGACCAGATTGCTGGACAGTAGTCCAGATGTGACAAAACTAGTGATTGTATGACTTGCTTGGTAGCTGTGTCTGTTAAAAAATAGGCATTCCGTCTAATAATTGAAATACTTCTGCTCATTTTTGTTACAATATTGTTAATGTGAGTTGACCAAGAGAGTGTTTCATCTATTATAACTCCAAGCAATCTGGCCTCCTGAAGAAGTGTCTATTCAGTTCATGACAATACACTTTTGCTATTTATTTATTATTTATTTATTTAGCTAATAAAAGTGTGTTTATTTGAACTCTGCAGAGGAAGAATGGCAAAATGTTGGGGTCCTTAATTCCAGTTTCTGAGTCCTTATTGGGTTGTCAGTCATCATGCCTGCAAACAAGAAACAAATTAAAAATTTAAATGTACAGTATGAAGCACAATCTCAGGAGGAAGTTCATACATAACCAAGTGTTTCACTGTAATGTACATGTACCTTATATGTGACAAATAAAACAAAACTTTAATTCATTATTGTTTAAAATATATTTATAAATCAGTACTACTGAGTAATAATGCTAATCAGATGTATGTACTGTAGCGTACAGAGTTGTAGTATTATTATGTACAGTGATACAGGTATAAAGACACTATGGTAGTGGTCATACTGGCCAGTAGGCGTAACTAGTAAGAGTAGGTAAGGGATGTACAGATATAGATATATTATAGTATCTTTTAATTCAGATGTTCATTCATATGCTACACGTCAGTCCAGGGACCTGCATATACCTTATTGTGGTACTTCACTTAGGCAGTTCTCAGTGAGGTATAGAGGGTCCAATATTTGGAATGCAGCTGATCCTATGCTGAGGAAATCTCCATCTCTGCTTATTTTTAAAGCAAACTACAAAAAAATTCTCATCTAAAAGTAGTAGATAGATAACAGGTCATACATGTAGGTATGTATTTGGTTATGTGGGTGGGTAGGTTTGTAGGCAGGTGGGTGGGTTGTTATATATTATTATGTACACAGTATATGCATGTATTGTTATGGTTTGTAACCGACCCCAATCGCACAACACAAGACAGGTATGAGAGCCAAAACAGGGCAAATATTTATTATAGAACAAAAAGCGGCACAGTCCCTTTAAGGGAGAACACAAAAACACTAGTGTAACTGAGGGGTACAATTCCCTGACTGTATTAATCAAGTATGGTATCATTAAACCACTACCGTCTTATGTACATTATACTGGCCAAACCGTACACGAGTATATGATGAGAACACTTCCCCACAATGAATCGGTTCTACACAAAGTTGTCTTTAAGTATTTATTAGCAGCAAGAATACATAATATACTTTACTTGAATGCACTTGTAAGGCAAAGGAATGTGCATAGGCAAATCAATAATGAATGTCCATTCTCTGGTTACGCATGAAATAAGAATACAACCTGAATATTAGGAATTATATCTATTGTACTCTGGTAAGGTAGCAGGGGATACTGGTAGAGGGTTCCCACCGGTTGTAAGCCAGCAGGGGGGGGCAATGCTCTAATGCAAAGTCTGGGTCAGCGGGGACTCAATAGGCTCCCGGAGGCGGTATATTACTCCCTGCTCAGCAGACGAAAGGCAGCGACTGTAATCCCAGTATGCGTGCAGCACAGGTGGAAGCCGGTCAGCCTCTCCAATAGAGACGGGCTCGAATGATGCTCCTCACGGGCACAGGTCCCACAGCAGTGGGTGTAGACGATTCTTCTCCGCTCTAACAGCCTGGTCCAAAGCAATAATAATAATCCAGTCGGAAAGGGGGTCTGCATTCACCGGTGTAGATCCTCCGGTGCGCGGTGGTTCACATTAACTAAGTTGAACTGGACGTTATTCAACCAAGCGCTGATACTTTACTATCCTATTCGCACGCGGCTATAAGTGCTCTATTTAGACACACAATTGCTCACTTCACTTGGTCTTTGACTCGTGATGAAGGCTTTTACTAGTAAGGAGCGAACGATACGTTGAACAAACGTATTAGGATAAACAAGACTATCTTGGGGCAATACGAGCCCTACTTCACCGCACGTTGCATAGTGGGTGAGGCTTCACTTGTTACTAAGACTGAACTGAACGGACTGCGGACTGAACTACTTCTGTATTCACCTGCGCCATATTTATATGTTGGGGGAACAAACTAGTACCAGCCTTATTCCTGTCTCGTAGTCCTGGGCAGAACCGGGCATGTTGAGACAAGCTTTGACGGTAGCTTTGAACTCGACTCTGGGGGTAAGACACTGGCGCTGGTGGCACGCCATCCAATAAGAGAACAAAATATTATGGTCTGTACCAGGCTAAAGGGATATTCCGTGTATATGTACAAAGAATACACAAGGGATATCAAACGATATACAAATATTATGCAATATATATCAATCAATAAATACATATATTCGGTTTAATCTGACCCTTTGTAACAACTAGAGTCAAGGAAATATGGAAAATGCGGCACTGTGCCTTTAAGAGGCGAACAGGCTAAGGGACTAAGGCTAAGGGCCAGGGCTAAGGGCCAGGGCTAAGTGTCAGGGCCAGGACCAGGGGCACTGGAGAGGGGGACAGGGACAGAGGCCCGGAGAGGCGGGCTGGAGACAGGGACGGAGAACAGGGTTAAGGCCTTGGACAGGGCGAGGGCCGGAGCTGCTTACAGGGATGAGGACAGGGTTCCGACGGCGGAGGCCGGGCACAGGGACAGGGGCCCGACAGCGGAGGCCTGGCACGGGGACAGGGGCCCGACGGCGGAGGCCTGGCACGGGGACAGGGGCCCGACGGCGGAGGCCTGGCACAGAGATCCTCTTCGTGCCTACACAGAGTAGGGCTCTGCTGCTCTTAACGGAATCCTCCTCCTCCTCCTCCTCGGATGCTGCAGACGGGCAGCGCAGAACACAGGGGGTCCCAGGGGACCGGGGTGAGAACACGCCATCCTCCCGTGGAAATAGGGAGCGATGACGAGCCGGGGTCCGAGGGGAACGGGATGAGCACCCGCCATCCTCCCGTGGAATAATAGGGAGCGACGGCGAGCCTCACCCCAGGAACGAGGATCACGAAGAGACTCCATCCTCCGGTGGAAATAGGGGGTGATGGCTGGCACGTCGTCTCACGCCGGAGACGCGGCAGGTGATGGTAACGTACAGAATACCAGTGATGTACCTGAACGCGTTCAATGAACAATCGTTCATGAACGCGTTCGTATTTTGGGCGAACGTGAACTGAACGTACTGATTATCCGCTAAATGAACGTAATTGAGAACGCGTTCATTCTCAGCGCTGTGTAACGGAGTTCAAAAGTGCGTTCATTCTCAGCACTCTGTTATAACGGCGTTCAAAGATGTGCCAGATTTCATATGTATTTCAGCCGAAAACCCAGTTAAAACACAGCGTAAACAGGCTTTAAAATTATGTGGAAAACCAACCGATCTGGCAACGCGTCTGTCACCCCCTGGCTACGTCATCAGACTCATCACAACAACAGCTGAATCTGCGCAGCAGCAGGTCGAGAGCAGCACTCTCTCAGAGAACTCTACCTCAGTCTAGATGTCGGCGCTTGGGGATTTAAAATAGTTTAACGTTAAAGTCAGTACTGACTCAGAAGGAAACAATCTAACGTTTGTCGGTAAACTTTGTCCACCCGGTTTGAAGAAGCAAGTCCCCACATCGACGCGACGACGTCGACAGCAACATTGAGAATATGCAAACGTCCTGTTTTAGTTTTCATAATAAAGACAATTCAAGCAAAGTTGTTCCTCATGTTTTTGAAAATATACTGTAGAGATGAAAGCTGCAGTGTGGACTGAATGCGCGGTGGCAAAGCGTTATGGAAATGCCAGTATTCTGATTGCTGTCTGTGTGGTTCAATATTTTTTACAAATAATAGTTCGCAGCAACGTATTGAAAAAAGAACTAACAAAATGGGCCGTTCAATATCTCCTTTATGTTCGAAATGTCAAACAGACCTGGGTACCTACAGGCTACAGTCTATCACTACTTTTGGGAATCTTAAGTGTTTATCCAGGTTCTGGGGCCAAGTGATTGATTGATTGAACACTTTATTAACATATTGCAGAATGGGTACAGTATAGTACAGCTCAGTCATGAATTGAAAATGGGGGACCCTGATGTAAACAAGACGAAAGTCTTTCTCTGGTCTGCATCCCCTTTTCCACCCCAGGTGAAAATCTGCATAAAATGTATACCTAGGTAAATGAAATATTGCTCCACTTCTACAAGGGCTATTTGCATATTCTTGGTATCTAGGAACATCTATGGACCTCAATGAATGTATTCTCAGTGTCAGAAATATTGTGTCTATTACTAGGCTTGCTTAAATTGTGATGAAACAAAGGAAAATATGAATTATGATTTTTCTTTTCATCTTTGACAGTGAATAAAACCATGATAATAATGACCAAACTTAAAAAACTGCCACTGAGCTCATTCAGTACCCTCTTGAGATCATGTGTACAAAAGATCTAAGGAAATTAATAAAGGGAAGATGATCAAACTGAAGGTTCTGTATATACAGTACTGAATTCTCCCATCTGGACCAATGCAATTTGAAATATTATTATAGAATATAGAATATATGCTTATACATTACCTTATTATAGCCAATTCGCACATTTATATATATATACATATAGTATCTTTCAAATGGCCAAGTTCAATTTGGATATAGTATCACCAGGCTTGCATAATAACAGATACTGATATTTACTGTAATCGACTGTACTATTTTATTTCCCCCACAGTGTAACCATATTGAAACTAATTTCAGATCTAATTCTTCCTACATGTTAACAATAGTGTGGAGAAACTGACTGCGTTTCAATATTTGTCAAAAACGTTACCTTTTGTAGCTTATTATCGCGAATCATAACAATTATTGATATGATTCATTCAGAACGCTGAACTTTGAACCACCATAGTGGACCACAGGAAGTGTAGATTGGAGAAATTCCAACGCTGGCAGATAGCTAGCGATGTCCTCTACAAAATGGCCGCAAAAAGATTCCAATTCCCATGGTTCAACATTTCCATATCCGGTTCCGGGTCAGAAAAACGATTGCAAATAAAAAACTTAAAATGATATAAATACACTTTTAAACTATTGCCAACCTAACGTTTTACATTATACATGTATTTGTGACATAGTAGTGATAATAATACTTGAAAACGGTTGATTTTAAAATCACAAATTATTTTGCATCTTTATAAAAATATAATAATAATTTAATAAGGTCAAAAGGGGTCGGTACCGACCCCGTCGAGTGGAACAGGTTAACAATTGTATGTATTGAGCTGTACTGTATCAGGGTCCCCCATTTTCAATTCATTAGGACATACATGACATACAGATAGACAGTACTGCTACATCTATACATTTATGACGTACCAGATTTGCAAATACAGTACTGTTAGTGATACAAAAAGAGTCCAGAAAAGAGAGTATATACATTTGACATAGAAACTGTACATTGGAGGAGGTTGGGTAGGTGGGGGGGGGACTGTACATTGGAGGTGGTTGGGGGGGGAGGTTGGGTAGGAGGGGTGACACCCTTTACAATTCAAACTATTTGATAAACTTCTACTTTCAGCCCGGAAATGCATTCTGATAAACTGGATTAAGGATAAGCCTCCATTTTTACAAATGTGGTATAGAGAGATCTTCGGTGTGCTACCCCATGAAAGACACTGTGCAATGCATAGAGGCAACAACGCTTCCTTTCAGGAGGTGTGGGCCCCACTATTAGACTATTTTCCTGCTGAAATTTCTCGGATCCTTCTAAAGGCCCAGTGCCCCATTGTATGGACAGACCTAGGATAGGAAAAAATAAATATATGTCTACATGTGAATGGGCTCGAGGCAAGTGCAATACTGTACAGTGCCTGTCTTGGTTTGCTTTTCCTTTTTGCTTGTTTTTCTTTTTGTTTTGTTTTTGCTTGCTTATGGTGTGGATGATGGCATAGAGATGAACTGGAGGACCCCCCCCCCCTCCATTGTCCCAATGTGTGTTTTTGTAATATAAGTAACTGTATGTGAAAAATATATATCAAAAAAGAACTAAAAAGAACTAAATTGGTTCATTTTTGAAACCATGAACTTTAGTTCAAAATTTTGAATTATGAACTATGAACTGAACTAGTTCATTTAAGAAATTGTGAACTGTGAACTGAACTAGTTCATGTAGAAAGTGAACTTCCCCAACACTGCAGAATACAGACCAGCACACAGAACTACATGAACACAGAACGACCCGACAAGGACTGGAGGGGAGTCTGCAACCTAAGTACTCTCCAGACCTGATTGCAAACTCCCAACAGGTGCGTGAAGGTAGAGGAACAAGAACGTCCAAGGGTGGGGGCTGGTGAAGGAGAGTAGACAGGGAAAATTCTCGCAAGGGTGGGGGCTGGTGAAGGAGAGTAGACAGGGAACGTCCAAAGGTGGGGGCTGGTGAGGAGAGGACAGGGAAAAAGGTCGAGGGAAACAGGCGAATCCTCACAGTATGTACTGTGTGTATGTATGTTTGTATTAACACAAATCTTTTAATGTATTCTGGTATTTTATAATATGCATATTTTTGTATTTTTGTATGTTTGATTTTATAAAACAGGGGACGTTCTTGATAAGCCTCTAGGCTTCTAACTTCTCCTTCACAATCGTTATAACTTGTTATGTATTGTTTTTACTTCTGTTTAACTGTGTTAATAAACAAACAAACAATAGTATCTACAGATATGTAAATGTTATTAACAGATTGCAGAATGGGTACAATACAGTACAGCTCAATACACACAATTGTTAAGGGGATGCAGACCAGAGAAAGACTTTCGTCTTGTTTACATCAGGGTCCCCCATTTTCAATTCATAGTGATATATATTTTTGGTCATAGACTTACAATTTTTAGCAGCTGGGAAATACATTATTTGATATATTCAGGGCAATTTTACTCACATTGATTCTAAACGTTACACATTACATACTGCTAAATGAACGTTAGCTAATGTTACGGCCAGTGTTGAAAAGCCTTGCGGTCGAGGGACCATAACGTTAACTTGACAGAAAATGTGGATATGCTTTATTTGAGCAGTTGCTAGTGTAACGTTACCTTAGTTGATTGTCGTTCTGACATAACTGCAGTAAACAAACTAACGTTAAACCTACGTTTTAGGACCCACGGCCACACACTGATCACAGACGGACCAGGTTACATTTTCCTCCAACCAGAGCCTAACTAGAGCCTCCTGGCGGCACAAAACAGAAGCCGCACCCACCCTAATAAAACCATTTGACGAGGGCGTTAACGGGCGGTAGAGGCCGTTGGAATGACGGTAGGAGGGACCTCAATTTTCAATGCTATTACTGTAGCTATAGATAACGTCTCAAGCATTGTATACAGTTGACTTGATTGAAGATTACAAGAACTATGACGATAATCCATGATTACTATTGCTGATACATTTAGTTTAGTGGTCCAACGCAGTATACAAGCTAGACCCGAGTCACCCGACAGTTGTGTCACTAGTCACTAGAATGAGGAAAAAAGTGAGAGCTGTCACTTGCCAACAATCCTCCATAAAGGGGTGAGACGTCAGAGAATGGTATGCTGCACATTCTAGTGTACATCAGGTCAAATGATTGATTACACTAACTATAAATGTATAGTGATAGAGACCAAAGTAAAAATACCTAATAATAAAATAGACCTAATAGGCGACAGTGGCTTGGGAGTAGAGCAGTCGTCTGGTAATCCGGAGGTTCCCGGTTTGATTCTGGCTCCTCCCGGGCAGCGTGTCGAAGTGTCCTTGAGCAAGACACTGATGAGCAGGTTGGCACCTTGCATGGTTGCCTCCACCGTCGGTGTGTGAATGTGTGAGTGAATGGGTAAGATGTGAGAAACAAATTGTAAAGCGCTTTGGATAAAAGCGCTATATAAATACAGCCATTTACCATTGACCAAAATACCTGTAAATCACAGTAAATGGGTACAGGTCAGGACATAGCTTTTCTTATAACACTAAGTATAAGTTATATTTAATATAAATATAAATAAATGCATATACAACACATTCTCAAGATAGATCACTCTGATTAGAAAAGAAAACCCACAACTAAAGTGTACATAAATACCCACTATTTTTAATATATACAATAAATATACATGGATTTACAGTTACACAAATGGATGTACGATATAAACTGGAATAGCGAACAATATCATGTGTTGTTGTGATACATCTATGGTAATTTAACATTATATTCTTCTAGTACCTCCATTATGGATTAATAGCCTGGTCTGTTGACATTTGCAATATCAGCAACTGTTGATGAAGATTAAGTACTTTAACATTGTAAACCAGCAATCTGAGGGACACAGAGCAGCATAACTGGACCACTTTAACAACCTTCAGATCAATCGAGGGTTGAATGCACTGATATACAAGAACACCCTATAGAATATGTACTGTACTTTTACTTTTGAAACTTAATACAGTACTGTAGTGATTGTAATGGTACATAATTCACCCACAGACCTATTGTTAGGAACATTCTAGAAAATTAGTGCCGCCCGAACATTCTGGAACGTGTGTGATGATGTCATGGCAGTACATTCTAGAACCTTAGTCCTGCCCGATCATTCTGGAACGTTGGTGATGATGTCATAGTAGAACCTTCTAGAACCTCTAACATTCCTATTAAGCATTCTGTTTAGCTTCCTAGTAATGTCCACCTTCCATTGGGGGAGCCTGGTGCCCACAGGCCGGCAGTGTGTATGCTTTCCGCAACGGAATTCGGTTTCCGGGTTCCTCTGATTGGCCGCGACCCCCACGTGACGCTGCCGCTCTGCTGTGTGTTGTGTTTGCAGCGCGCACCAGAGCGGCAGAGACGCCTGCCTGCCTTCCTCAATTTATACGCATGGAAGTATTGACTACGGCGTAACGAATAATTAAAAATAATATACCGTTAACTGTAATATGTTGTGCACATATGTTGGATTATGTAATTGGTTTGTCATGACAAACAAATAAAAAATTCGCGATTTTCCCGCTGGCTACAACACACTCAGAGGCAGGAATACTAAGCTCCCCCTTAAGCTCCAGGAGGGAGGCTGAAAACCCGCAGTTCTTGCCCGACTGATGGGAGCCGAATCCCCGGATCCGATTTGTCTGATGAATACCCCCAAAACATGGAGGTCCCGAATGCATGGAAGTATTGATTGTGCCGTAACGAATAATTTTAAAAAGATACCGTTAACTGGAATATGTTGTGCCTTTACACATATGTTGGATTATGTAATTGGTTTGTCATGACAAACAAATAAAATATCGCATCGCCGGCTGTCTCTGGCTTGCTCCAGCGGACACCAGAGCTCAGCCAGCGGCGAGAATATGCTGCCGCGAGCGGCATGGCTGAGCTCTGGTGTCCGCTGGAGCAAGCCAGAGACAGCCGGCGATCATGGCGATGCGATATTTTATTTGTTTGTCATGACAAACCAATTACATAATCCAACATATGTGTAAAGGCACAACATATTCCAGTTAACGGTATCTTTTTTTAATTATTCGTTACGGCGTAGTCAATCCTTCCATGCGTATAAATTGAGGAAGGCAGGGACCTCTGCCGCCGCTCTGGTGCGCGCTGCAAACACAACAGCAGCAGCGGGCGATAGGGGGGCGGGTCACGTGGGGGTCGCGGCCAATTAGAGGAACCCGGAAACCGAATTTCGTTGCGGAAAGTATACACGCAGGCCGGCACTCCTCATCTGGAGTAAGAGGGGAGGAGAGAGGGTTGATGGATAAGGAGAGAGGGGTGATGGATAAGGGGAGAGGGATGAGAGGGAGAAGCAGTAACATCTCAGAGTGCAGTTTACCTGGATCCAGGCGCCGTGCACGGGCATGTACTGGCGGGCCTGCAGTCGGTATATAATGTTCCACACCGTGCTTAGCTGTAGCTGCTGAAAAAGTTAGCATGGTAAGAACTGGGAACTCAGCCAACATACTCAAGAACTCAGAGGCAGTAAGGGTACTGGACAGCCTTGAGGAGCTAGAACCACTGAGTTCACATGGGAATGAGGGGGGGGACACTGTACACTGTACATTGGAATACTGACAAAGCCATACTTGGTAATTTACTGTACAACTGGGTTAGGACATTTGTAGGGGCCAGTTTCGAATTGCAGTCTCCCGTAGGTGTTTTTTGAGAGTGTTTTTGAAAGTGGGTAGTGATTCACATTCCTTTACAGCTTTGGGTAGGGTGTTCCACATTGATGTGGCATAATTGCGAAACGTGTTTAGTCCCTTGTTTGAGCCGAATCTGGGTTTAACATGATTTGTGGAGCTCCCTCTGGTGTTGTGATCATGGTATTCACTGACCTTTGGGAAGTATTTTGACATGTACATGGGTACCTTTGTCGCGTAGTGTATCTTGTAGACCAGGCCCATTGCAAGTTGCTGTACTCTGTCGTCTACTCTAAGCCATCCTAGGTTGTCAAAGTGGGCAGGGGTGAGGTGGGTTCTAGGAGTCAGGTCAAGCAGTAGTCTGACTAGCTTGTTTTGAGACGTTTGTAATTTGTTTTTTAGTGCCTTTGAGGTGCTTTGGTACCATGAGGTGCAAGCATAGTCGTAGTACCCTTGAATGAGTGCTCCTGCTAGAGTCTTCATGGTATTCTTGTTTACCAGAGAGGAGATCCGGTACAAGAATCGAGTTCGTTTTTTTTTTTATTACATTGGATGCCATTTTGTCACAGGAAAGATTAGCCTCTAGGATGGAACCCAGGTAGGTAATTTCATCTTTCCTTGTGACAATATTGTCACCCACTGTAACCGAGATGCCGTCGGTCTTGCTGAGTTTGTTATTTGAACCGAAGAGAATGGACTCTGTTTAGCCCATGTGTAATGATAGTTTGTTGTCGGCGAGCCATATGCAGTAACGTTGCTGACGTTATGATGCAGAAAGCTATACAGAAGGCTCACGTTATGATGCAGAAAGCTAACCTTATGATACAGAAGGCTCACGTTATGATGCAGAAAGCTAACCTTATGATACAGAAGGCTCACGTTATGATGCAGAAATATCTGCGGTATCGTTACATGTTGGCAGCTAACGTTAGCAAACTAATAGTTTGGTCTACGTTTCTAATACATGCCGTCAAATATTATGTCTTTATGAATTGACCTTACCTTTGCGCAAACATGGTCGACGACACAACATAATCCATCGCTTGCATTTCTCTAGTTTTCGTTTGGGCTTCGGGAAAGGTATGAAATATACTCCTCCATCCAGTCTTTCAGGGTACCTGGTGTCCGAATTACAGGTACCCCACGCACAGCGTTTCACCATCGGATATTAGGTAGATAATAACATATAAACTGAACTCTTACACAGTGGTTTTGATCACAGCCGTCTGGTTTGATGCAGCCCACAAATGGCTTTTCTGGTGTTGACCGAGTTTTCTGCAGCGAAGGTTTTGCTGTGATATGATTGGACAAATTCTATTTTGGGGCGTGGTTTAGCGACAGGTCTATTGCTGCAATGTTTAAAAGAAAAGCCAAACAAATTGCCAAATATTGCTCTGTCTCAGCTATTATTGGCAGCTTAGCCACGTGGAGAAGGAGGTGCTATGTGTACCCTTAAGTGTTCAGTGCTGCTTGGCCCCGATACATTTGATTCCCTGTTTATGTAATATAATTTGTGGAACCAAATAAAGTATTCAAATGTGTGTGTGTGTGTGTGTGTGTGTGTGTGTGTGTGTGTGTGTGTGTGTGTGTGTGTGTGTGTGTGTGTGTGTGTGTGTGTGTGTGTGTGTGTGTGTGTGTGTGTGTGTGTGTGTGTGTGTGTGTGTGTGTGTGTGTGTGTGTGTGTGTGTGTGTGTGTGTGTGTGTGTGTGTGTGTGTGTGTGTGTGTGTGTGTGTGTGTGTGTGTGTGTGTGTGTGTGTGTGTGTGTTTTATACAGAGTAAGCCTGTTGGCAAACTACTGTGGTAGACATCTCAGGACAGTCAAACTCAGTTTCTGCCAAATCAGCCCAGAGAACATCCTCAAACTATGCCGGCACTGCAAGAGGTACACACACACCCACGCACGCACGCACGCACAAACAGGGAATCAAATGTATCTGGGCCAAGCAGAAACTATTTAACATAAAGAACCACTTCATTACTGTAAAAATTATCTACAGTTATGTGACAGACCTATGGATATAAGCTTGCTAAGCAGTAGCTGAACGGTGATGATAAATCAATACCATGTATCACATACTTGTATGTACCACACGCACGCACACACACACACACACACACACACACACACACGCACATGCACGCGCACACACAATGCTTCTGTCAAACTTTATTCCGTTTAGCAAACACAAAATGGAATCACCTCCAAAGTGTGTATTATCACGTGTTCTCACCCATCCATCCCTCTCTTTCTCCCTTGTCCTCGTCTCTCTCTCTCTCTCTCTCTCTCTCTCTCTCTCTCTCTCTCTCTCTCTCTCTCTCTCTCTTTCATTTCTATACATCCTTCTGTCTTTCTCCAGGTTAAAGGTACTCCATCTGTATGGCTGTGTCAAACTCCCCTCCGAGCGAGAGATCAGAAACGTCAATACAACTGTTAAACTGTACCCTCTTTGATACAAAGTTTGTTTGCACATGCAAAGTTCCACAAGCCCTGCCAAATCTTTTTTTAACCCTCATGTTGTGTTAGGAATTGGCACCACTGACCGTTGTTAGCGGGTCAATGTTGACCCGGGGTCTAACTCAGTCCTGACCACTAAAAAGAAAAGAGTAGGGGAGAAAGTTGTCACACTTTTTACTCTAGTGTGAATTGCTCATAATCAAAACATCTTTCAATAGTCATTCCTACATTAAATTGAAGTTTAAGATGTTGGCTTGAAATGTGTATCCCTCTCATTTTCCAACATATTGTAACAAAGAGTTAATCACCTATCAAAGACACTCTGACACATTGTGACAACCAACCCCATCATGGGGATGGTTGTCAACACTATAGGGTTGGTTGTCACCATGTGTTTTAAAACTTTTAATGGGAACATCTTAAAAAGAAGACAAGATTTAGATTTCAGATAATGATTGAAGAAGTGCGTCTTTAGTCGAGGGCGAAAGATTGGACGGGTTTCGGCTGTCCTAACTGGGGTGGGTAGTTCATTCCACCATTGTGGGGCAAGGACTGAGAATAGACAAGAAGGCAGAACTAAATTTGAAAGTTTAATTGCATTGACAAGTTGACAAATACATAACTTAATGCATCTTAATGAACATAAACAGGAAACAGATCTTTAGGCCATCCTATATAACAAAATAAGAACACAATAAATCGGCCTAACAATAATAGCCTACACAACATGTGACAACAAACCCCAAATAAAATGTGACGACCAACCCCAACTGGAATGTCTTGATAGCATCAAGGCTAACAGCCATCTAACAACTAGTTAGCTAGCTAACAACAATCTAAACTATAGCTATCCCTTCACACTTTTTAAGAGTAATAATTGTTTCATTATAAACCAATTGTGTAAAAGCCTAGAAGAAAAATACTGAGGAGCGGAATATTTACAAATGCACATGAAAAACACTAAAAGTCCTCTCACCTCAAATTCAGCTGTTTCACTCCAAATATGACAATGTAGGTGAACTCTGACCCCAATTCTGGACATTTAAATACGTATGGGAGACAGGATCCTCTGGTGGTGAAATATAATGAATGTGACAAACTACCTGTGTGACAACGTCCCCCGTTCTCCCCTATCACTCAATATAGTTAATACTACATCCTAACTATAACATTATATGCATTCATAACCATATAATCCCATTGTAATTTGATTTTATGGCCCCCGAGACACATCATGTCCCTTATTTTTAAGATGAAAATGAGGTTGTTCATTCATAATATACTAAATGTGAAACCCATAGATAATGTGTTCTGACTATAATAGAACAATATTAGAATATAACTTCTGAAAAAAAGTTTAGTCTATTTATTATTATTTTATTTATTTATATTTAGTATTTTTATAGTATAGTTTTACCTTGCCGGGTCAAGAATGACCCTAACACCACAGTCGTACCTCAGAATTTTCAAAATGGTGAAACATAGTTTTGCTGTGCTTATATATGTGTTATGGAGGATATCATAAAGCCTTGTTCTAATAAAATCAACTACAAGCTGCTTTTAATGAGGGAAATTCTAGACCTATATTTTGTTTCAAACAAGCTTGCAACAGATTCTCAACATGCCTATAGAGCTGGTCACTCTACTTCTACTGCTTTGATACAGATGACTGATGACTGGCTTAAAGTTATAGATAACTCTATGTTGGTGTGAGCTGTGCTGTTAGATTTTAGTGCTGCATTTGATGTGCTGGACCATTCTCTACTGGTTGAGAAACTTAAATATTATGGTTTTAAGTTATTTGTCCTCTAGATCACAGAAGGTGTATCTAAATGGCAGCGAGTAGCAGAGGTCTAGAGTGTGGCATTCCGCAAGGAAGTTGCCTAGGACCTTTGCTCTTCTCTGTATTTACTAATGACCTATCTTGGGCTACCAAATGTGCTACAACAGTTCTTTATGCAGATGATTCAACATTGTATTACGATGCACCATCATGCAATGTACTTAATGAAGTTTTGAGCAGAGAACTTAAAGTTGTGCATGACTGGGTAGTATGTAATAGACTTGTCCTTATATCTCCAAGACTAAATGTATTGTGCTGGGAACAAGGCACAGGTTATCTACAAATCCAAAGCTTAATTTAAACTTGCGTAATTCGGCAGTTCAACAAGTTGAAAGTACTAAACTCCTTGGAGTGATGCTGGATTGCACTCTGTCTTGGTCTCAGCATATTAATTATATTGTTTTTAAAATGAGAAGAGCAATTGGTATTTCCAGGAAACGTGCTTCTTTTGTTGCCCGTCCCCTTTTATGTCAGATAGTGCAAAGTTTAGTTTTATGTCATCTTGACTAATTGCTCTGCGATGTGGTCATCTGCTGCCAGTGGTGACCTCAGGAAGCTCCAGGTGGTCCAGAACAGGGCAGCACGGTTGGTACTGGGCTGCTCACTAAGGTCTAATGTGAGCCATATGCATCCGCCTCTCTTGGCTTAACGTTGAAAATAGATTGTTGTTGACTTGTGCTGTTCAAGTTGGTCATGAGCAGTAAAAATCCTGTTTTTATACATAATCAGATTGTTTTTAGTAATACTGCACGAGCATTACACTAGAGGTTCCAGTAGTGGGCAGCTTGAATGGCCAGGTCCTAAAACCAACGCTTTAAGGAGATCTTTTATTTTTAGAGCATTAACTCTTTGGAATAACCTGCCTCAAAACCTCTGCTGCATTTACAGTAGATTAACTTTTTAAAAGAATCTTAAATTGTTTTTAAATAGTTTTTAACACTGTAAAGTAATTTTTTGTTTTTGTTTTACACTGTAATGTAATTTTTGCTATCTTAATTGTTCAGTAGTTTTTGTGTGTGTTGGCCCAGGAAGACTAGCTGGTTGCGATGGCACCAGCTAATGGGGATCCCTAATAAAATCAAATAAAATCAAATTACATATTATGACTAAATGTAAATATTATAACCTTGAAACAGGTCGCTGGAGACCCTAACACCCAGGGCCGCCTCAGGGGGTGTGCGAGCAGTGCGGTCGCACAGGGCCTCGCGGGAAGGGGGGCATCGCAAAAAAAAATAAAAATTCTTATTTTTTTTAATCTTTTTTTTATTTTATTTTTTGCAAGGCCCCCCTTCCCGCGAGGCCCTTTTTCATCACAGACCTAAAATCTAGTTTTGCTTATATGCTTATATATTTCACATTAGACACGTTTGTAGAATGTGTGTGACTTGTTCCTGGCTCTGCGGCTCTGCAGCAGACATACTCACTATTGGAGCTCTGGGGCTCTGCAGCAGACATACTATTGGTTTCAACGAAGGGAGGGGTTACATCATGTGTACGCCGGCGTGCGTCAGCTGCGTTTGACTATTTCACGCGTGCAGCTTTGGAGGTTATGCTTAGTTATGCCAGCCAAGAGGAAGAGGACGGTCATTCGGCAGATGTACTGAAGATGAAAGTTGTTGCATGTTAGACAGTTCAGTCAGGCTAGCCATGTCGGCTTAGCTAAAGGCAGGGACAGCTAGTTAGCTTTAGCTACGTTATAATATCGAGTGCTAACGTGTGGTTCAGTCGGGATAGCCATGATGATGTCGGCTAGTAGCTAGCTTAGCTAAAGGCTAACTAGCGTTAGCTAACCTAGAGAGAGCGCGTGCAGCATTGTTATGCCAAGATGAAGAGGACGGTCATTCGGCAGATGAACTTCGTCAACTCCACGCGGTTGTCTCCATCCTCTTGGACGTTTGGTGAGTTTTTAATGCACTCTATTCTATTCCCGCCGTGGATATATCTCTCTCTCTCTCTCTCTCTCTCTCTCTCTCTCGGGAGCCAAACGGGCCGGCTAGCTGTTGTAGCTAATGTTATATTGAGCCAAAGCGGGCCGGCTAGCTAACGTTATGTTGAGCCAAACGGGCCGGCTAGCTGTTGTAGTAGCTAACAGTGTGTGGCCTGGTGTCAATACCTGGCTACTCTATTTGCAGTTAGCCTATTTAGCTGATGTCGGCCATTGGCTCCTTGTTACTTTGTTTTCTCTGGTATAGACCCTCTTCTCTTTGGATTTAAGTGTTGATCTTTGTCCTTTTGGATCTATGTATATTCATGTTGCCTTTGTGAAGTTATCTTTTCCTTCTGTTTTGTTCTTCCATTAAAGTTGAATATCCTTTAGGGGCTCATCTTTGCTTATCTCTCTCATACATGCTCTCTCTATAACACACACACACACAGACATGCTCTCTCTCTCTAACACACAAACACACATGCTCTCTCTCTCTCTTTCTAACACACACAGACATGCTCTATATCTCTCTCCAACACACAAAATGACATGCTCTCTCTCTCTATATTTCTCTCTCTTTCTAACACACATATACATGCTCTCTCTCTAACACACACACACACACACAAACAGACATGCTCTCTCTATCTCTCTCTTTCTAACACACACAGACATGCTCTATCTATCTCTCTCTCTTCAATTCAAATGGGCTTTATTTCTCCCAGTAGGTATGGGAGTTTTGAGTTATTGTCGATGTTTTCAAAGTCTCTTTGGGTGTTTGCAATTTGTGGGAAGTATGTCTTGGTATAGTGGGCAGGTTGTTAAGAAGTGGAGCTCGGTTTCCACCTCATCTTGTGTGCAGTGGGTCTGTCTTCGCTTGGGAGCCAGGTCTGCCTATGGCGGCCTTTCTCGATGGCTAGGCTGTGCTCGCTGAGTCTGTACCTAGTCAAGGATCTTCTTAGTATTGGGTCAGTCAGAGTGCTCAGGTATTCTGCCACTGTGTACTCTCTGTTTAGGGCCAAATAGCATTTCAATTTGCTCTGGTTTTGGGTTGTTTCTTTCCAATGTGTGTCTCTCTCTCTCTCTCTCTCTCTGGCCTTGCTCTGGTGGAGGGTCAGGGGCATTGCCGGGTCTGTGCAGCGATAACACTGTATATTGACTGTAGAACGGGAGCTCTCTCTCGCTCTCTCTCTTGCTATATGTTGACTGTATCATGCCTAGCCTCGGGCAGCGCTATTATTTAAGAATATGTTGACTGTATGACATTTATTTTTTATTTTTTTTTACCTTTGGGGGGGGGGGGGGGGGGGGTATGCGTACCCGCAGGACAGGGGAAAGCCCGAGTCCAGAGGTTATCGCTGCACAGACCCGGCAATGCCCCTGACCCTCCACCAGAGCAAGGCCAGAGAGAGAGAGAGAGAGAGAGAGAGACACATTGGAAAGAAACAACCCAAAACCAGAGCAAATTGAAATGCTATTTGGCCCTAAACAGAGAGTACACAGTGGCAGAATACCTGAGCACTGTGACTGAAGATCCTTGACTAGGTACAGACTCAGCGAGCACAGCCTAGCCATCGAGAAAGGCCGCCATAGGCAGACCTGGCTCCCAAGCGAAGACAGACCCACTGCACACAAGATGAGGTGGAAACCGAGCTCCACCTCTTAACAACCTGCCCACTATACCAAGACATACTTCCCACAAATTGCAAACACCCAAAGACACTTTGAAAACATCGACAATAACTCAAAACTCCCATACCTACTGAGAGAAATACAAGAATGTGAAATAAAGCCCATTTGAATTGACGAGAGAGAGATAGATAGAGCATGTCTGTGTGTGTTAGAAAGAGAGATATAGAGAGAGAGCATGTCTGTTTGTGTGTGTGTGTTAGAGAGAGAGCATGTATATGTGTGTTAGAAAGAGAGAGACATATATAGAGAGAGAGCATGTCATTTTGTGTGTTAGAGAGAGATATAGAGCATGTCTGTGTGTGTTAGAAAGAGAGAGAGAGAGCATGTGTGTTTGTGTGTTAGAGAGAGAGAGCATGTCTGTGTGTGTGTGTTAGAGAGAGAGCATGTATGAGAGAGATAAGCAAAGATGAGCCCCTAAAGGATATTCAACTTTTAATGGAAGAACAAAACAGAAGGAAAAGATAACTTCACAAAGGCAACATGAATATACATAGATCCAAAAGGACAAAGATCAACACTTAAATCCAAAGAGAAGAGGGTCTATACCAGAGAAAACAAAGTAGCAAGGAGCCAATGGCCGACATCAGCTAAATAGGCTAACTGCAAATAGAGTAGCCAGGTACTGACACCAGGCCACACACAGCTTTGGCCAACGCTACCCAAGCTACACAAACGACCAAGACAATTCACACACAGCACATGTCGTATCTCCAAATGTTGTGAAGTAACATATGTTTTGCCTGGAAAAAAACTGTGAGGTTTCTGTCCTTGCTCACTTACTCGCTCTGTTCCTTTAAACCACCTCGCTCTGTTTTCCATTTGTTTCTGTTAATCATTTCATTCCCCCATTCACACGCTTCTTCCCAGAGACGTCGTTGATTGGTTCTCTCCCGTCCACACGCTTTTCAATCACATCCCCCAGCTGTCACTGCTTGTCAATCAATCAATCCCGTATTATTTATACCCCGTTTCCCCACTCAAGTTTTGTTGGATCGCTTTGATATTTTCTGTTTGCATTCGCCGTTCCTGCTGCTGCTGTTGTTCCCTGTGCTTTACCTCCAGGATATCCAAGAAGCCTTCCTCTTGGACACCTTTTTTCCCGTGGCGACGCGCTCGCTCCGCTGCTGTTCCAGCGCTCTTTACGCACAACGCCTGGGTGAGTTTTTAATGACTGTCTTTGATCAAATTCCGTTTTCGTGTGTTTTTATAACACTGAAGATTACCACCTTTTTATCAGACAGTCACTCACCCAGCGGTTGCCTTTTTGATTGTTTCACTGGGATAATATTTTGAACTAACATCTCCCACTGTGTGTTTATCACACCGAAGATATTATCACATTGGATTGTATTTTGGACTTCGCTCTCAGTGTCTATTTTTGCACCGAAGATATTTTTCACTTGGGATTGTGTTTTGGAACATTGCTCACTGTGTGTGTTTACACGAAGATTAGTTCACTTGGATAACTTTTGTTTTTGGGTACAAGTCACCTCTCCTGTTCTCCTGCTCGTTCTACCTGCACCCTGTGTTGACTCGCTCCATCTCTCTCTCTCTCGGTCCCGCATCACCTCGGAGATTCTGCCGAGAGAGGTCTGCAGAGCGGCTCTGACGTCAGCATCTGCTACCCCCTACTACCACCTCGGGAGAAGCTGCAGAGCAGCAGAACATTTTCATCCTTGCTTGAATTCCTGTCTTGTTTAGACTCTTCCTATTCTATGCTGTTTAATTAGTCTCAATAAACAAGCCCCTGTTTTTGGCAACTCTGAATCCTACTCTCTTGTGTCGTTGCGTTTGGGGTCGGTGTCAAACCATAACATTACGATCCAACCAAAATGACGACCCCAGCCGACACAGAGAGGGTCAGAACCGCACTTGCTAATCAAGTCGAGTTGACCAGGGATCACAGTCTCCAACTAGAGAGGGCTGCGGCTGCGGTGCAGGATCTCAGGGAACAGGTCCTGCCTATTCAGGGGTCAATGGCCGCTGTGGGATATTTGTAGATATCCTGATGAAGAATGTGCTCAGTCAACCGAGGCTTGGATAATAACAAGGGTTTATTAACCAAACAGATAGAATACATAGAGAGAATGGCTGAGGGCTTCCCCCCAGGTGATCAGCTGAATTTACCCAGGTAAGAAGACCTGGATAGATCTCAAGAGGAGATCTATATAGGTAACAGGGGGGGGGGTGTGGTCCCATTTGATAGGTCAGATGGGGGGGAGGGGGTACAGGTTTGGGGGACACAGGGGAGGGGGGTGTCTTATTCCACAGAGAGGGGGGGGGGCACAGGTAAGGGGAACATATTTACATGAGGACATATTATACCACACCGCTCTGGCGGGACAACAATCCGGTATTCTCGCTCAGCTTCACTCGCTGAGCGACACCGTTAATGCTTTACTTCCTTCACATCCTTCAGGAGCATTCACCGCAGCCCCAGCAGATCCCGCACCTCGGGAACCCCGTCTCTCCGTCCCACGGCTGTTCGACGGCAATCCCGAGGAGTGTGCCACATTCATCATGCAATGTGAGTTGGTTTTCCGTCATCAACCAAGCCGTTTTACTGCTCGAGGGTCCCAAGTGGCTTATATGACGAACTTGCTTTCAGGCCATGCTGCCCAGTGGGTCACTTCCTCCTGGGCAATGGATGCAGATTTTGTTTTCTCCTATCCAGACTTCGTGGCGGAGCTCCGCAGAGTGTTCCACCATCCAGCCCGATGTCTGGACCCCGGAGCCCGGTTGGGGACTTTCCGACAGGGGAGCGGCAGGGTGACGGACTATGTCCTGGAGTTTCGACTGGCGGCGGTGGAGAGTGGATGGAACGACCCTGCACTTCGCCTAACCTTCTTGAGGGGACTCAGTGACGCAGTCCGGGACCAGCTCGCTACCCGGGAGTTGCCCGACTCCCTCGAGGACCTGTTTAGCCTCGTCATCCACATCGACGGACGCCTCCTGGAGAGAAGGCGCGAGAGGACCCGACTGTTACCTCCTAAGGTACCCCGGATTCCCCGGACGCATGACGTCACTCCTGGACGCCCTGTCCTCAACACTACTGGTGGTAGCAGGCCTCCCCGTTCGGTTCGCGAGGAGGAACCCATGCAGCTGGGACGCTCTCATCTGAGCCAGGCGGAGCGTGAGGCAAGGCTCAGGTCCGGTCTCTGCCTCTACTGCGGAGGTGCGGGACACCGAATCGCCGACTGCTCCACCCGGCCAAAAGATCAGGCTCGCCGAGACCCCGGGAGATCCTGGTGAGCCGTTTTTCCCATTCCCAGCGCCGCGCACCACCTGACCATCTGATGAGCGTCACCCTGGCCTGGGGGGACCAACGTGCCACGGTGGAGGCCCTCATCGACTCTGGGGCTGACGAGAATTTCCTCGACTTCGAGTTCGCTACCCGAGCCAACATTCCACTTGAGGACCTGGTGAGGCCCTTGGAGATCTTCTCGTTGGACCAACACCGCCTGGCCGACATCTCTCAACGCACCGGCCCAGTCGTGCTGACCATCGCTGGGAACCACGTCGAGAGAATCCAGTTCCTCATCACCCAATCCCCCCTTGTCCCGGTGGTCCTGGGTAGGCCCTGGCTCGCGCTGCACGAGCCCCACATCGCCTGGTCCTCCGGTACCATCAAGGGCTGGAGCTCCTCCTGTCACGCCCTGTGTCTGCAGGCGGCGTCCTGTCCCCCGCCCCGGAGGCCCGCTGGTGAGTTGCCTCCGGACCTCTCGTCCATACCTCCCGAGTACCACGACCTCTTGGAGGTTTTCAGTAAATCCAGGGCTCAGGCCCTTCCACCTCACCGCCCCTATGACTGCGCCATCGACCTCCGCCAAGGGACTCCCCTTCCCGGCAGCCGCCTCTACAGTCTGACCGTTCCGGAGAAGAAGGCGATGGATCTCTACATCTCTGAGTCATTGGAACCAGGACTCATTCGGCCTTCCTCCTCCCCGGTGGCGGCCGGTTTCTTCTTTGTTGGTAAGAAGGATGGGGACCTGCGACCCTGCATCGACTATCGTCAGCTCAACGAGATCACCATCAAGAACAAGTACCCTCTACCTCTCATGAGCTCCACCTTCGAGCCACTGACCCAGGCCTCGTTCTTCACCAAGCTGGAGCTCCGGAGTGCCTACCATCTTGTCCGTATCCGTGAGGGCGATGAATGGAAGACCGCCTTCAAGACCCCCAGGGGCCACTACGAGTACCTAGTGATGCCGTTCGGCCTCACCAACGCCCCGGCGGTATTCCAGGCACTCATGAACGACGTCCTTCGTGACATGCTGGAGGTGTTCGTGGTGGTGTACCTGGACGACATTCTCATCTTCTCCAGGACCCTCGAGGAACACATCCAGCATGTCCGCCGTGTGCTGGAGCGCCTCCTCCACAATCGGCTCTTCGTCAAGGCGGAGAAGTGCCGTTTCCACTCCGACTCCGTCGACTACCTGGGCTTCATCGTTGAGAAGGGCTTGACCCGAGCGGATCCTCGCAAGATCCAAGCTGTGGAGGATTGGCCTGAACCCACCACTCGGAAGGAGTTACAGAGTTTCCTCGGGTTCGCCAACTTCTACCGAAGGTTCATCCGGAACTACAGTCAAGTGGCGGAGCCACTTACCAAGCTGACCTCCCCCGCTCTGCCGTTCGACTGGTCCCCAGCGGCATGCGCTGCGTTCCGCTCCCTCAAGAAGAGGTTCACTTCCGCCCCTATCCTGCTCCACCCTGACCCCAAGAGACAGTTCATTGTGGAGGTGGACGCCTCGGATACTGGCCTGGGCGCTGTCCTATCCCAACGTTCTCTTTCGGACCAGAAGGTGCATCCTTGCACCTTCTACTCGCGTCGCTTCCTCCCTGCCGAGAGGAACTACGACACCGGCAATCGGGAGCTGCTGGCGGTCGTGGCTGCGTTGGAGGAGTGGCGTCATTGGCTAGAGGGTGCCGAGGAGCCTTTTACCATCTGGACGGACCACAAGAACCTGACGTTCATCCGCGCTTCCAGGCGCCTCAACGGTCGGCAGGCGAGATGGGCCAGTTTCCTCAGTCGGTTCGACTTCTCGCTGACCTTCCGCCCCGGTTCCCGCAACACGAAGGCCGACTCCCTGTCCCGGTTACACTCCAAGGGGGCTCCACCCTCTGAGGACCCTACTCCCATCCTCCCGGAGGCCCGAGTGGTTGGAGCCATCACCTTGGGCATCGAGGGTGTGGTTAGGCGTGCCCTACGCTTCCAGCGTGCTCCTAGCAACGTCCCTATGCATCGTCTCTTCGTCCCCGACTCTGCCCGGTCCCGGGTACTGCTTTGGGGCCACACCAGCCGGTTCGCCTGCCACCCTGGCGTCCATCGCACGTTCTCCTTCCTGGCTCGTCGTTTCTGGTGGCCCACCATGCGGAACGACGTCAAGGAGTTCGTATTGGCCTGCGCGGTCTGTGCCCGCAGCAAGGCCTCTCACCAGGCACCCTCCGGGCTCTTGCAGCCACTTCCCGTTCCGAGCCGTCCGTGGTCACATGTGGCGCTGGACTTCGTCACAGGTCTGCCCTCCTCCCAGGGGAACACCTGCCTTCTGACCGTGGTGGATCGATTCAGCAAGGGGGTTCACCTCGTGGCCCTTTCCAAGCTTCCCTCGGCGGCCGAGACGGCGGACCTCCTGACTCACCACGTGTTCCGCCTTCATGGGTTTCCCCAGGACATCGTCTCTGACCGGGGGCCCCAGTTCACCTCCCAGGTATGGCGGGCCTTTTGCAAGGGATTGGGGGCAACGGTCAGTCTTTCCTCTGGTTATCATCCCCAGACTAACGGGCAGACGGAGAGGATGAACCAGAGCGTGGAGTCTGCTCTTCGGTGTGTGGCAGCCGAGAGACCGGCATCCTGGAGCCGTTTCCTTCCCTGGGTTGAATACTCCATCAATTCTATGGTCAGTTCCGCCACCGGCCTCTCACCCTTTGAGGTTTCCCTGGGCTACCAACCCCCTCTTTTCCCCGCACAGGAGGCGGAAGTGGCAGTTCCCTCCGTGCAGGTCCACCTCGACCGCTGCCGACGAGTTTGGGAGATCACCAGGACCGCGCTGCTCCGGACATCTGAGCGCGCCTGTCGTGGTGCCGACCGGCGCCGGGTTCCTGCGCCGACTTACCGCCCTGGGCAGAGGGTGTGGCTCTCCGCAAAGGACCTGCCGCTACGGTCCTCGGCCAAGAAACTCAACCCCCGTTTCGTCGGACCTTTCGAGGTCCTGAAGGTACTCAGTCCGGCGGCCCTGCGCCTGAAACTTCCTGCGTCCATGCACATCCACCCCGTGTTCCATGTCTCCCGGGTTAAGCCCGTCTCCCTCAGTCCCCTTATGCCTCCAGCTCCTGATCCTCCGCCTCCCGTGTTGGTGGATGGTCACCCCCAGTGGCAGGTCCGCCGGTTGATGGGCGTTCGTCGGCGGGGCCGGGGGTTCCAATACCTGGTGGACTGGGAGGGGTACGGTCCTGAGGAGCGTAGCTGGGTCTCCCGGCAGCTCATCGTGGATCCCGGCTTGATCACTGACTTCCATCGTGCCCATCCTGACGAGCCGGGTCGGCCTGGTCGCCGGGTGGCTCCCGTGGAGGAGGGGGTACTGTGAGGTTTCTGTCCTTGCTCACTTACTCGCTCTGTTCCTTTAAACCACCTCGCTCTGTTTTCCATTTGTTTCTGTTAATCATTTCATTCCCCCATTCACACGCTTCTTCCCAGAGACGTCGTTGATTGGTTCTCTCCCGTCCACACGCTTTTCAATCACATCCCCCAGCTGTCACTGCTTGTCAATCAATCAATCCCGTATTATTTATACCCTGTTTCCCCACTCAAGTTTTGTTGGATCGCTTTGATATTTTCTGTTTGCATTCGCCGTTCCTGCTGCTGCTGTTGTTCCCTGTGCTTTACCTCCAGGATATCCAAGAAGCCTTCCTCTTGGACACCTTTTTTCCCGTGGCGACGCGCTCGCTCCGCTGCTGTTCCAGCGCTCTTTACGCACAACGCCTGGGTGAGTTTTTAATGACTGTCTTTGATCAAATTCCGTTTTCGTGTGTTTTTATAACACTGAAGATTACCACCTTTTTATCAGACAGTCACTCACCCAGCGGTTGCCTTTTTTATTGTTTCACTGGGATAATATTTTGACCTAACATCTCCCACTGTGTGTTTATCACACCGAAGATATTATCACATTGGATTGTATTTTGGACTTCGCTCTCAGTGTCTATTTTTGCACCGAAGATATTTTTCACTTGGGATTGTGTTTTGGAACATTGCTCACTGTGTGTGTTTACACGAAGATTAGTTCACTTGGATAACTTTTGTTTTTGGGTACAAGTCACCTCTCCTGTTCTCCTGCTCGTTCTACCTGCACCCTGTGTTGACTCGCTCCCTCTCTCTCTCTCTCTCGGTCCCGCATCACCTCGGAGATTCTGCCGAGAGAGGTCTGCAGAGCGGCTCTGACGTCAGCATCTGCTACCCCCTACTACCACCTCGGGAGAAGCTGCAGAGCAGCAGAACATTTTCATCCTTGCTTGAATTCCTGTCTTGTTTAGACTCTTCCTATTCTATGCTGTTTAATTAGTCTCAATAAACAAGCCCCTGTTTTTGGCAACTCTGAATCCTACTCTCTTGTGTCGTTGCGTTTGGGGTCGGTGTCAAACCATAACAAAAACATCGTTATTAACAAAACATTCGGGAGGGGAAGGAAGGAAGAGTGGGGTAATGTCCAATGGACATCTTACCTGCACCAAGGAACGCAGGGCGAAAGGCCGCAACACAGGTCTCCACGTTGACGAAAGGCCTCTCGCTGGCGGGACAAAAAGAAGCTATGGCCGGAGCCTTGTCATGGTGCAGGCCCGACTACATCTTCTGTCAAAGATGATGTCGTAGTCAGAGTGCCAGGGCCTGCTATTCTCACGGCTAATGTCAATGGTCGTAGCACAAGCTAACAGCTAACTCTAGGCTAACTGATAGCATCAAGCTAACGTTCCCAGCCGAGCGAAAACGAGCAGCTAACGTCGTAGCTAAACAGCTAACTGGCTAACAGTTAGCTCAACCCGGCTATCGCTAACCACTAGCTAACGCAGAAGCAAGCTATGCGGCTACCACTGAAAAACTGTACAACGTGAGAAAAGCAATACAGGCCAACACTTCAGACAGCCGCTGTGTTTTCCTCTTCTCATCCGAAGAGAGAAGGGAAAAAGAAGGCAATACACGTCCCACTACAGAGTGGTGTTTACCATAGCGGTGCCGGCAACAAGTCCCTTGCGGACTATAGCCGACTTGAGCATGGAGATATTCTCATAATGAAACACCAAGCTCACCTCCCTCGCACCAGGTGCTGACACCAGGCCACACACCGTTAGCTACTACAACAGCTAGCCGGCCCGTTTGGCTCCCGAGAGAGAGAGAGATATATCCACGGCGGGAATAGAATAGAGTGCATTAAAAACTCACCAAACGTCCAAGAGGATGGAGACAACCGCGTGGAGTTGACGAAGTTCATCTGCCGAATGACCGTCCTCTTCATCTTGGCATAACAATGCTGCACGCGCTCTCTCTAGGTTAGCTAACGCTAGTTAGCCTTTAGCTAAGCTAGCTACTAGCCGACATCATCATGGCTATCCCGACTGAACCACACGTTAGCACTCAATATTATAACGTAGCTAAAGCTAACTAACTGTCCCTGCTTTTAGCCGGGATGGCTAGCCTGACTGAACTGTCTAACATGCAACAACTTTCATCTTCAGTCCATCTGCCGAATGACTGTCCTCTTCGTTTTGGCTGGCATAACTAAGCATAACCTCCAAAGCTGCACGCGCGAAATAGTCAAACGCAGCTGACGCACGCCGGCGTACACATGATGTAACCCCTCCCTTCATTGAAACCAATAGTATGTCTGCTGCAGAGCCCCAGAGCTCCAATAGTGAGTGTCTGCTGCAGAGCCGCAGAGTCAGGAACATTCTACAAACGTGTCTAATGTGAAATATATAAGCATATAAGCAAAACTAGATTTTAGGTCTGTGATGAAAAAGGGCCTCGCGGGAAGGGGGGCCTCGCAAAAAATAAAAAATAAATAAAAAAAATTATAAATAAAAAAGATTTTTTTTTTTTTTTTTTTTTTTTCGTGCGAGGCCCCCCTTCCCGTGAGGCCCTGTGCGACCGCACTGCTCGCACACCCCCTGAGGTGGCCCTGAGTGGGGTAACCCTGACCTTTAAAGAGGTCACATTGTCCCCCGAAGAGGGCAGACAGACAGTGAGAGGGAAATGGGTGTATTCAACCAAGTTACCAGAGGGCAGACAGACAGTGGGAGGGAAATGGGTGTATTCAATCCAGGAGGGTATTGAAGGCCACGACAAATACAAAGTATGGTTCGTAGAAAATTGCTTAAATGCTGAAGGAGGGTACCCCATGTTTAAATACTGAAGGAGGGTGGCTACACTGCCTAGATGCAGGAGGATGATACTCTAGGTTTAAATACGGGAGGAGTAGAATCCAGGTTTAAATACCTGATTAAGAGTCCATGTCTAAATACGGAAATGGATCCTATGTTTAATTCCATGTTAAAGTACAGAGGTGTCCATGTCTAAATACTGAAATGGATCCTATGTTTAATCCCATGTTTAACTACAGAGGTGGATGACTTACCATGTTCTCAATGATGTAACTATGTGGGAAAGACCCTGGAACGTTTAGACATGTAAGAATGTAGATCAAGGGAAACACCATGTGATCAAAAACTAGACTATCAGGAGGATGCTCTGAAACCGACAGATGTGAAAATGTCCACAGAAGCTGTGGGTAGCCTCATTTATTTAACAGTGTGTACCCGCCCTGACCGATGGTTTGTAGTGAGTAGACTGTCACAGCATTTTGCTGACCCCACAGAGGAGCATTTGGATTACAGCCAAACATGTCTTTTGTTATCCTAAAGGTATAGCAGATAAACAACTGTGTTTCAGAAAGAGCAGCGAGGGTCTAGGGCAGGGGTGGCCAACCAGTCAGAGACTAAGAGCCACAAAAAAATTACTGTGGTACCACAAAGAGCCACACCATATACCCAGCGTTTCTCAACCTTTTTTTTCAGTCACGGCACCCTTCATGTGTTTATAGGTCTCACCCTCTGGCCTCTGAAGTTGCTAATGTCTTTTTTATTTGGGCCTCACAGGGTTAAAAGTACCCTGTGAGACCCACGGTTGCAAAATTACAAAATCACTTTTAGCCATTTAAAAAAATAATGTTTATTTAAAAAATGTTAAAGGGGAACTATTTTACTATTTCTTTCACTATTTTTGGCACTTTTACACAATTCCTGTGAGTCTATGGAACACCTAGGTTTTTTTCAAAAAAAATGCATTGTTTTGTATTTCTAATCAAGTACTAAAAACCGCATTTTTCTACCTCAAGATCTTAAGCCGTTTTGAGGCTGGGCTCCAACCACTGTGTGGCCTGGTGCCAACTGCCACATCAACGCACAACGCCTGGGTGAGTTTTTAATGACTGTCTTTGATCAAATTCCGTTTTCGTGTGTTTTTATAACACTGAAGATTACCACCTTTTTATCAGACAGTCACTCACCCAGCGGTTGCCTTTTTTATTGTTTCACTGGGATAATATTTTGACCTAACATCTCCCACTGTGTGTTTATCACACCGAAGATATTATCACATTGGATTGTATTTTGGACTTCGCTCTCAGTGTCTATTTTTGCACCGAAGATATTTTTCACTTGGGATTGTGTTTTGGAACATTGCTCACTGTGTGTGTTTACACGAAGATTAGTTCACTTGGATAACTTTTGTTTTTGGGTACAAGTCACCTCTCCTGTTCTCCTGCTCGTTCTACCTGCACCCTGTGTTGACTCGCTCCCTCTCTCTCTCTCTCGGTCCCGCATCACCTCGGAGATTCTGCCGAGAGAGGTCTGCAGAGCGGCTCTGACGTCAGCATCTGCTACCCCCTACTACCACCTCGGGAGAAGCTGCAGAGCAGCAGAACATTTTCATCCTTGCTTGAATTCCTGTCTTGTTTAGACTCTTCCTATTCTATGCTGTTTAATTAGTCTCAATAAACAAGCCCCTGTTTTTGGCAACTCTGAATCCTACTCTCTTGTGTCGTTGCGTTTGGGGTCGGTGTCAAACCATAACAAAAACATCGTTATTAACAAAACATTCGGGAGGGGAAGGAAGGAAGAGTGGGGTAATGTCCAATGGACATCTTACCTGCACCAAGGAACGCAGGGCGAAAGGCCGCAACACAGGTCTCCACGTTGACAAAAGGCCTCTCGCTGGCGGGACAAAAAGAAGCTATGGCCGGAGCCTTGTCATGGTGCAGGCCCGACTACATCTTCTGTCAAAGATGATGTCGTAGTCAGAGTGCCAGGGCCTGCTATTCTCACGGCTAATGTCAATGGTCGTAGCACAAGCTAACAGCTAACTCTAGGCTAACTGATAGCATCAAGCTAACGTTCCCAGCCGAGCGAAAACGAGCAGCTAACGTCGTAGCTAAACAGCTAACTGGCTAACAGTTAGCTCAACCCGGCTATCGCTAACCACTAGCTAACGCAGAAGCAAGCTATGCGGCTACCACTGAAAAACTGTACAACGTGAGAAAAGCAATACAGGCCAACACTTCAGACAGCCGCTGTGTTTTCCTCTTCTCATCCGAAGAGAGAAGGGAAAAAGAAGGCAATACACGTCCCACTACAGAGTGGTGTTTACCATAGCGGTGCCGGCAACAAGTCCCTTGCGGACTATAGCCGACTTGAGCATGGAGATATTCTCATAATGAAACACCAAGCTCACCTCCCTCGCACCAGGTGCTGACACCAGGCCACACACCGTTAGCTACTACAACAGCTAGCCGGCCCGTTTGGCTCCCGAGAGAGAGAGAGAGATATATCCACGGCGGGAATAGAATAGAGTGCATTAAAAACTCACCAAACGTCCAAGAGGATGGAGACAACCGCGTGGAGTTGACGAAGTTCATCTGCCGAATGACCGTCCTCTTCATCTTGGCATAACAATGCTGCACGCGCTCTCTCTAGGTTAGCTAACGCTAGTTAGCCTTTAGCTAAGCTAGCTACTAGCCGACATCATCATGGCTATCCCGACTGAACCACACGTTAGCACTCAATATTATAACGTAGCTAAAGCTAACTAACTGTCCCTGCTTTTAGCCGGGATGGCTAGCCTGACTGAACTGTCTAACATGCAACAACTTTCATCTTCAGTCCATCTGCCGAATGACTGTCCTCTTCATTTTGGCTGGCATAACTAAGCATAACCTCCAAAGCTGCACGCGCGAAATAGTCAAACGCAGCTGACGCACGCCGGCGTACACATGATGTAACCCCTCCCTTCATTGAAACCAATAGTATGTCTGCTGCAGAGCCCCAGAGCTCCAATAGTGAGTGTCTGCTGCAGAGCCGCAGAGTCAGGAACATTCTACAAACGTGTCTAATGTGAAATATATAAGCATATAAGCAAAACTAGATTTTAGGTCTGTGATGAAAAAGGGCCTCGCGGGAAGGGGGGCCTCGCAAAAAATAAAAAATAAATAAAAAAAATTATAAATAAAAAAGATTTTTTTTTTTTTTTTTTTTTTTTCGTGCGAGGCCCCCCTTCCCGTGAGGCCCTGTGCGACCGCACTGCTCGCACACCCCCTGAGGTGGCCCTGAGTGGGGTAACCCTGACCTTTAAAGAGGTCACATTGTCCCCCGAAGAGGGCAGACAGACAGTGAGAGGGAAATGGGTGTATTCAACCAAGTTACCAGAGGGCAGACAGACAGTGGGAGGGAAATGGGTGTATTCAATCCAGGAGGGTATTGAAGGCCACGACAAATACAAAGTATGGTTCGTAGAAAATTGCTTAAATGCTGAAGGAGGGTACCCCATGTTTAAATACTGAAGGAGGGTGGCTACACTGCCTAGATGCAGGAGGATGATACTCTAGGTTTAAATACGGGAGGAGTAGAATCCAGGTTTAAATACCTGATTAAGAGTCCATGTCTAAATACGGAAATGGATCCTATGTTTAATTCCATGTTAAAGTACAGAGGTGTCCATGTCTAAATACTGAAATGGATCCTATGTTTAATCCCATGTTTAACTACAGAGGTGGATGACTTACCATGTTCTCAATGATGTAACTATGTGGGAAAGACCCTGGAACGTTTAGACATGTAAGAATGTAGATCAAGGGAAACACCATGTGATCAAAAACTAGACTATCAGGAGGATGCTCTGAAACCGACAGATGTGAAAATGTCCACAGAAGCTGTGGGTAGCCTCATTTATTTAACAGTGTGTACCCGCCCTGACCGATGGTTTGTAGTGAGTAGACTGTCACAGCATTTTGCTGACCCCACAGAGGAGCATTTGGATTACAGCCAAACATGTCTTTTGTTATCCTAAAGGTATAGCAGATAAACAACTGTGTTTCAGAAAGAGCAGCGAGGGTCTAGGGCAGGGGTGGCCAACCAGTTAGAGACTAAGAGCCACAAAAAAATTACTGTGGTACCACAAAGAGCCACACCATATACCCAGCGTTTCTCAACCTTTTTTTTCAGTCACGGCACCCTTCATGTGTTTATAGGTCTCACCCTCTGGCCTCTGAAGTTGCTAATGTCTTTTTTATTTGGGCCTCACAGGGTTAAAAGTACCCTGTGAGACCCACGGTTGCAAAATTACAAAATCACTTTTAGCCATTTAAAAAAATAATGTTTATTTAAAAAATGTTAAAGGGGAACTATTTTACTATTTCTTTCACTATTTTTGGCACTTTTACACAATTCCTGTGAGTCTATGGAACACCTAGGTTTTTTTCAAAAAAAATGCATTGTTTTGTATTTCTAATCAAGTACTAAAAACCGCATTTTTCTACCTCAAGATCTTAAGCCGTTTTGAGGCTGGGCTCCAACCACTGTGTGGCCTGGTGCCAACTGCCACATCAACTGCCACATTATTATGCAGCTGAGAAATCTCTGACATCACAGATATGCACATTTTCAGATGACTCAGTTCAGTGAGGGTGAATATTGTGAGAGGAGAATTGGAAGAATTCGCCAATATGAGAATTAGAGACATATATCCTATTAATATAAGTCCACATAGCTAAGAAACAATGGTAAACACTGAAAAAAGCCATTTATATGATAGTTCCCCTTTAAGCACATGTATAGTCAATTGGTCCTGTTGTTCAGCCTCACAATGCTATTTGATAGTAAATGTGTTTATATGTCCCACCCTCTGGCCTCTGAAGTTGCTAATTTCTTTTTAATTTGGGCCTCACAGGGTTAACCTCTTAAGCCCGAGATATACAGTAAAAGTGTATATTTTCAGCATTATGTTTGTTTACCAATTATTTTAACTGTTAGTGAAATATAAGATTATAGAAATCTCAGGGCATTGAGTCGGAAACCGGCGCATATTGACAGGAGGAAGTGGCACAGCCAAAAGTGAGTGTAGTCTTTTGAAGGAAGAGACTCAGGGCTTTCAAATTTCGAAAAACTACCCTACCCAGCTCACACCAGCCCCTGTCAATCATCTGACTTCTGGATTTATTTTTAATTTCTCTTATTTTTTGGGATTATCTCCCACAAACCTGAACGTTATTGCCATAAAACAGAACGCAGTTAGTTTCTCTACCTTGCTGTGAACGTCTTGCAAAAAACCGTGTTGCAATATGATGAAGAATGGTGTAGAAATTTACATTATAAAAAAGATGGCAGAATTCAGTACTGTATCTACAAAACCTTCTGTTTAATCATCTTCCCTTTATTCATTTGCTTAGATTTTTCAGGTCTGGTCAATTTTAGCATGGTGTTATTTACAGTCAAAGATAATTATTATTTTTTTTAAATATAATTGATATTCTCCTTTGGTTCATTACAATTTACTCAAGCCTAGTAACAGACACACTATTTCTGACACTGATCCATATATGTCCCTAGATTCAGATACCAAGAACATGCAAATGGACCACTTAAAAAAAAATTGTAAATGTTTATTCTACGTCCTTATGGAATGAGTGACATAAAAAAAAAAAAAGTAAAAAAAAAAAAAAAATAAAACATATTTTTTTTATTTTTTTTTATGGATGGAAGAGCCGCACATTGACGGTCAAAGAGCCGCATGCGGCTCGCGAGCCGCGGGTTGGCCACCCCTGGTCTAGGGCTTAAAGCCCACAGTGATGCAGACAGGGCACTGTCAACTTGTGAAGCCGAATATATGGTTCTAGCTATGACCATGCAGGAGTGTATTTATCCAGAACAACCGCTAGAAGTGGTGGAGATAAGATTACGAGTATATTGCTTAATATGTAATAGGTAATTGGAATGTATCCTCTATACCAAATAAGGTGGTTCTTGAAGATGAGGGGCGTTTTGTCAACGTCATTTAAAAATGATGGACACTGTGTATATGAAGGCTGTTGTTTATGAGGGCAACCAGGAAACCATTGTGATTGCTAGGAACCCAGTGTGTCAACATAGATGTAAACATGTCAATATAGAAAATATCATACCATCAGATCTGTCATCAGAGAAGAAAGGATGACACTGGTTTACTGTCCAACGGACGACAGGGTAGCAGACACTATGATGAAACCTGTTCCAAATTAAAATTGAAGGGATTTGCAAGGGTCATGTTTAATGTGTAAATATTGACTGTCATACCCTGTTGATGTTTTGGATTATATTATTTCCTTTGTAAAATGTTTTTCAAAGAAGTTATCCAGTATGCTAATACAAACCCTAAGTGGGAGTGTTGAAATCAGAGGTTCTGTGTAGGATTGTTAGTAACTGTCTAACTGCATATATAACTGTTTCCACTAGTAACTGTCTAACTGCATATATAACTGTTTCCACTAGTAACTGTCTAACTGCATATATAACTGTTTCCACTAGAGAGCGCTCTAGGCGGAGCCACTCAGGAACACCACCAAGTGGCGAGTATAAATAGAGATGTCTCCTCCCATTCTTTCTCTTTCCCCCAGCCTCTCAGTGAGAGGAGACCTGTAGAACTGCTGCTCTGCCATGTGAATAAATAAACCACGCCAGTTAAGGCTCAAGATAGAAACCATGCCTCTCGACCACATTATTGTCGCCCTATAGCCGAATTCTGTCAACTATTTGCTTTGGTCGTTTTCGGTGCGACATTAGCGGACAGACATTAACACATCCCACGCCATAAACGTTGTACGACGTGTTTCAAGTTCATGCTAATTCTGCCAATCCATGGCGTACGACGTTATTGAGATCATATTTCATATTTTCGCCGTGCTCTGTCAGCAAGGAGTTTCAGTAGCGGCTTGTGATCGACTGCCACAATCAAGTTCTCGCAGCCCAGTACGAAGTAGCGCGCCTTGTCTAGGGCGTCTGCAACCGCGAGGGCCTCGCCCTCCACAGGCGTGTATCTGGACTCCGCTGAGTGCGTGAACCTGCTGCCGACTAGGGTGATCTTCCACCCGTCGGTGCAGCAGAAAGGTCTAACTGGTGTGCACAGGCAGTGCTTCTGAAACAAATGCCTTCGTTGTTCGCCGCCTTCATGGTCATGGACACGGGAATGAGGTCTTCCGTACTCAGGCCCATTCGTTGTGCTACCTTTATCTCGATCAGGCAGCTCTGGCACCCCGTGTTGGCCATGGCGGGCAGGGTTACCGTGCGGGTGCGTTTCATGAGGTCGAAGCCCAGTGCTCTGTAATCCTCACGCTTGGCAGTGAGGGACAGGTTAATGTAGGGCTTCATCCACTTGTCACATATATCATCGTATAGGTGGTGAGCGAGGGGGAGCGTGTGTAGCTGGTCGCCCGCGCTGGCCACGCTGAGCGTGCATAGCTCGACAAAGGCTGCCGTCTGCTCGTCGGACACCTCGTTTGTCCTCTCGGACGGGGGCTTGTCCAACCGACCACCCAGGCAGACCTTCTCAAGGTGGTTTTGGCGGCCACATTTCCGGCACGTCTTGCCATATCCGGGGCACTCGTCGCGCCTGGCGCGCCACAGGGGCGTTTTGCCGTGGCCCATCCCGCCACAGTAAACGCACGTTCCTTCAGGCTTGGCCTTCGGTGTCTCAGGCCTGGTAGCCCCTCTGGTGCGGAGATCCTGCTGTTTCCCTCGACGGTATGAGTTACTGCCCATATCCGTGCTCTGGGGGTCGAGTAGGCGCGACGCTGAGCGCTTTCCAGACTCCTTTGCTTCGATGTATTCTATCATGTCCCTTAACGGAATATTCTGGTTCCTTTCACCAAGCAGATCGAGCTGTATTTCCTGGTCCGCGATGCCGCGGGCGATCACGTCACGTAGTATTTCCTCTGTGAAGTCGTTGACTTGATGGCACCCTGTACAGTTCATCTCGTATTTGCATGTGTCCGCCTGCCCTTTCAAGCGGGCGTGGAACGACCGGATGGGCTCCTCGTGTCCCTGTCGCATGTTAGACAGGGCCACTCGGGCTACCATGATATTCTCCGCGCGGACGGCGAGCGTCTTCATGGCCGCGAGGACATCTCTCTCATCACTGTCCACCAGGCTCCTGCCCGCCGAGCGAGTGAGGTCCTTCCTCAGATCCTCCTCGCAGCACTCAAGCAGCTGTGTGACAACATCGGGTCCGACGAGTTTGGTGCCCCTCTTATACTCACTCCAGCGGGTTATAAAGTATGACCAAGTCTCTGCTTTCCCGGCTAGCGCTATAGAGGGGCGCCTGAGTTTCTCCATTTTGGTATTAGCCCTCGGCGTCCCGGAGGCTGGAGCATGTTCCGTTGCATGTAGGTTTAGCATGTTCAGCTATATATTCACAACCCTCGACAGGGCATTCAACTTGCACAGACGTCATTGGCACTGTATTCCCAGTAGCTCCACGAAATTAGCAAAGTAGGTTTATCTACCAGTTCTGTCCTTCAGGTGGCACCGTTTGTATACAGATTCCCGGGTGGCGTTACTTGCCGACGTCTCCGTGATCTGTTCGTGTATATACAGATTCCCGGGTGGCATTATTTGCTGACGTCTCCGTGATCTGTTTGTGTACATGTGTCCTCCTTCTTGCTGGCGATCTTCACTTGGCTGAGCTAATTTGTTTGATTATAAATAAGAACAACATTTTATTTGTTCACTTGCTTTAATAGGCGAAATGACAATAATCAAACAAGTCATGAGCCGGGGGAAATGTGTGTCTGTTTACATCAGAGCAGTAGCCTAACTACTTCCCTTTCCGGTGCGTGCACCAATATGTAACCGGAGTGCAATATTCCCTAGCCATGTTATTCATATTTCCCTCACGGAGCCGGGTCTGATGCAGTGTGAGCCGGCACAACTCTGCAACGCTTCAATACTGCCCCCTGGTGGATGATCGGCGAGTTGCCAAACCGGAAATGGACGAGTCGATCTCGGTGCGTCTCCGAAATGCGTCCGGCCACTCGCATATTGTTGCGGGACTGTAGACACACGTCTGTGTGTAGCGATCGCTGCCATAACGCAATAATCTATACGATTTGGCCGTGTATTATGATTATACAAACCGGAAATGGATTTAGGCGATCACTGTCAAATAAGTGGGATCTTTTTCCTCCAGTCTCATCGTCGAACGGTAAGAGGACGCTGACGTTACTTTCAGCCTGTTTGTTTATTATTATCCATGCAAACTGCTCTGATCAATATATCACCCATACTACATAAAGCATTTAACGACGATCACGGAATTATAAACGACCCCCCCCCCCTCCGTTCATTCGCGCATGATCAGTCATAACGTTTAGGATCATGTACAGTTGAAATTTTTTATATATCGTGGATCGGCAACAAACAGCATTTGATAATCTATATATATATAGATTATCAAATGCTGTTTGTTGCCGATCCACGATATATGCGTTTATGCCTATATCTCACGTTCTAGGAATTACTGCAGAAAACGATAAAAACATATTTATATTCTAGACGGTATTTTCGTATGAATGTATGAATGAAAAAGTAAAACGTTCCTACATCCTGAACGATAGATAATCGATGTTGAATGGGCCATAGTAATGTAAATTTAAAAAGGTATAGCCCTGCAAAGAAGGTGAACATCCCCATAGACTTACAGTGCTGGCAGAGAATGGTATAAGATGCTCAAATTGCGTGGCAGGGAATGTGTTAACACTTAACAGACAGATAATACAATAAAGAGGTGGAGTAAGATAAAATGAAATATGAACTAAGTTGAGTATCCTGGTTCAACAGGTTGGAGTACATGGAAACAGTTTAGTTCTGGAGGTGTTTAGATCGAGAATATATATTCAGCTGATTACAGGCAATTCTAACTTTACTGCACCTGGCCAGGCGCCCAGACCTTATTGTTTGCTTTATTATGCTACCTGAAGAAGTTGAGCGAGAGAGCGAGAGAGCGAGAGAGCGAGAGAGAGAGAGAGAGAGAGAGAGAGAGAGAGAGAGAGAGAGAGAGAGAGAGAGAGAATACGACGATGGGGGCCGGGCTAGAACCATTATTTCCACCTGCGCGTTGAGGAGATTGGCCGTCAAGCACTGAAATTAAGAATAGCCTACCCGGTTAATAGGTCCGGTAAATGAAACATAATCCTTTACAGCTACCACCAAATACTGTAGATCAGCATAGTATAGGCGAATAAAATAATTGTATGTGTAGCTTCAAACCGGTAGGAATGTCACTGTCAGATAGACAACGCGGCTGGTAAATATTAGCGGACAGGCTGTCAGGTTACTATACCCGTGGTTTGGTTTCTCCCCGGGTTGTCTCGGTGGTCACAGGCCTGCCGGGGCTTCCTTTCTTTCAGCCTGCAGACTGGAGGCATGTCCTCGCTAAAGGACGAGAGACTGCACACCCTCTTCAAAGCGTATGATGTGGACAACTCGGGGCACATAGACAAGAACGAGTTCCTAAACATCTGCTCGGAGCTACACGTCTCGCCCGCCGAGGCGGGGAGGATATTCAGCCGCCTGGACGTCGACAGCGACGGCGCCGTCACCCTGGTGGAGTTTATCAGCGGCTTCCACGACTGTCAAGAAGACATGGAGGCCGGAGATGTGTCGGTGGCGTGGGAAGACTTCGAGAGACGGCTGGGGGACCAGGCCAAGTTCATACCCAGGTCAGATAACATCATATTTTGGATGCTACTATAGCCCATGTTTTACTTCTTTCTTGCGGCACAAACGTGTTTATTTCTGAATAATATGCTTAGGCCTACTTCTGGCAACTTTTCGATGGCATAAGAAGCAGGTACTGTAGGCTACAAAAGAGGCGAAGGGAGTTTGAAGGAGATGACCGGCGCAAATTGACAGATGCGCCACCCATGCATCTTCCCAGAAGAGATATGCGCGGGTTGTGGCGTGCGTTATGATATGCTTGGGACTTTTTGAAATGTGCTATAACTGTCCAATTGATCTATACCTTACTAATCCGTCCAGTCTGTTTCCAGTCTGTTAAGGTTATAACTAAGATGACAGGAGAAGGATTGATTGATTGAAAATGTTATTAACAGATTGCAGAATGGGTACAATACAAGGTTGAAGCCTTGAAGGTTAACAATAGTCAATAGTTCAATGTACAATTGTGTTTGTTTGTACAGTGTCTCCTCCCCCCCCCCCCTCAATGTACAGTGTTACTTGTTTATACAGTGTGCCCCCCGCCCCCCCCCCCCAACCACCTCCAATGTAAATTACCCAGTATGGTTGTCAATATCCCAGTGTACCCAACCCCCCCCACCCAACCTCCTCCAATGTACAGTTTCTACGTCAAATGTATATACTCCCTTTTCTTGACTCCTTCTGTATCACAAACAGTACTGTATTTGCAAATCTGGTATGTCATAAATGTATAGATGTAGCAGTACTGACTATCTGTATGTCATGTATGTCATATATGTCTATATGAATTGAAAATGGGGGACCCTGATGGAAACAAGACAAACGTCTTTCTCAGGTCTGCATCCCCTTAACAATTGTATGTATTGAGCCGTACTGTATTGTACCCATTCTGCAATCTGTTAAATAAAGTTTTCATTCATTCATTCATTCAACATTCAAACATAAATCTAGGCCTATAGGAGGGCTAATTAACAAACATTTACAGTTAGTCCTATTTGTTTTATCTTTTGTTTAAGCTGTTTGAGCAACAAAGGAAACTTGGATAATTTTGATAGCATGAAATAAAGGCATCCAACTAATGACATAATATGTAGAGAGAGAGAGAGAGAGAGAGAGAGAGAGAGAGAGAGAGAGAGAGATATGCATAAGCACACAGTCACCCTATGGCAGGTCTCTGAATTGAGGTCAAAAGTTACGTTGTTTGCCCCAAGAGTGTCATCTGGAATCTAATCCACAGAACAACATAAAAGATTCCATTCAATGCTCACATTCCAAATGCCCTCCTATTGTGAAGACATGTTGATGTAAAACCATACCTGATAGATGGATTACATAAGTAATCTGATTCTCCAAGGTGTGTGTGTTTCAAGGCTATACTAAAACTAACACAGAAATGAGAGCTATCTAAAATTAAATTAAAATAAAAAAGAATAGCCTACATTTTAGTCAACTGAAAGAAAACTAGACTTCAGGGGGGGGGGGGACAACTATACCAGTCAGCTGATGGACAGGTTTAGGTACAGTATTGTTATCGTTGGGGGAATGAATGTAAGTCAGTGGAATGCCCTTACTGGCCAGGTAAAGTGTCTGCGTTTCTGTGTATGTCTCTGTGTGTGATGCATCTAGCCATGTCTGGCCCTGTGATGTTGACAGTAGGGCAGCAATGTCTATATGCTTTTAGGATCATGGCCTGGTTACGTTGTCCTCCTAAGACAAACACACTCATCTCAAGGAATGACATGACCCACTTAAACTCTGCTTTTTAACCCTTTATCCTCTGTCTGTGACCCTGTTCCAGGTGTTATAGACATCACAATCTTTGACAGTGATGTAATAGAGTGGCTTCCGCATTGCTAAGCAGTAACATTAAACATCCTTGCTTGCTTCCTTCCAACATCCATCCAACATTAGGTGTGACTGACTGTTCATTAATGGATTGTAGATTAAATGTAAACAAGACGAAGTGATGCTCATTACGTCATGAGGTACAAGTTCCTATATTCATTCGAGGAATGCCTCGTGATAAATGGAAATAAACATGATGATGATGATGATGATGATAATGATGATCTGTTTGTCCCATGTGCTGATGTTGTCGCAGTTTGTTACTTAAATGACACGTTGCTGACTCTCCCAGGAGTGAACAAGCTGCTACCTTGCACCAGAACATCAGCTTGACTGAGCCCAGACTGGTGGCGCATTTTGAGAGAGTCGTCATGAACTTCACCAAGGAGATCAAACAGAGCAACTCGGAGATGGAGAACCTGGCTCTCGCCGTCAAACGGTACAAGACACACAAAACAGCAACATATACAGATTGCTTTGTTTCACTGTGATTGACAGCAGCCTTTGGCATAGAATAGAATAGAATAGAATATAAATACTTTTATTATCCCGAGGGAAATTTGACACTGCAAATCGCTCAACATTTAAACATTTAGACAGAACAGGTCACGAATAAGAATAACAAAACCAATCAAATCAAATTGCCTAAGATAAGAGTAGAATAAAATAGAATAAAAATGGAATAAAATATACAGTAAATAAATACAGTAAAAATATACTGAGGTCTACAGTAGGTGTAATATTGCACAGTGCTGTTTCAAAAGTAAGAGTCCAGGAAGATGGTAACTGTCACTCTGTGCTCAGTGATGCAGTGAGGCACAGTGATGCATTGTATAGTCTGATGGCTGTTGGAATGAAGGACTTCCTGTGCCGTTCAGTGCTGCATTTAGGTAGTGTGAGCCTGGCACTGAACATGCTCCTCCTGTCAGCCAAGTCTGTGTATAGTGGGTAGGAGGGGTTTTCCCTGATGGCCTGGAGCTTAGCAAGGCTCCTCTTCTCCGCCACCCTCGCTAGGGAGTCCAGCTCCACCCCAACCACGCTACTGGCCTTCCTGACCAGCTTATCCAGCGAGTCACATATAGAAAATATTTCTTAAACCTGCAACAAAGACAAATAATTCATAATTCATAAATTGTACTATGTCAACACGTGGGAGTCATGGAAAGTTGACTAATTAAGCATTACATCATGCGCAGGAGTGGGTTGTGACAATTAGACCATGCCTAGGGGTGGTCGTTAGACCCCCCTAGGCATGGTCTAATTGTCACAACCCACGACTGCGCGTGGTGTAATGGCTTTTATACAACTGGCACATTCATCCAACCTTATTGCTATACAATAAACACACATTAATTGAAGATTTATTGAAAAAACCATCCGCCAGTAAAAGTAGTTCCCAAAACAAAAAGAAGAGAAGTTGCCTCCATGTGGAAGCAGCTCGGAAGTGCATCCAACTGTTCTCAGTAGGACATCCAACAAACTAACACATCCAACTGTCTCTCAACTAAGACATCCAACAAACTAAGACATCCAACTGTCTTTCAACTAGGCATCCAACAAACTAAGACATCCAACTGTCTTTCAACTAGACATCCAACAAACTAAGACATCCAACTGTCTTTCAACTAGACATCCAGCAAACTAACACATCCAACTTTTCTTTAGTTTTTAACCTACGAAAGTAGGTAAAACAAATAAAAAAAAGTTTTCTTTGCCCTATAGGGAAAACAAAAAAAGTTTTCTTTGCCCTATATAGGGGGGGGGGGGGGGGGGTTCTTTGCCCTATAAGAGTATTTATTTAATTTTTTTTATTTTAACCCTACTTTCTATAGAAGCAGCTGGGAGGTGCACTGTTTTAAGTGAGCGTGGGTTATTGAATTGATTGATTGCTAATTTTATTACTGTCCGCCTTGTTTCCAACTGGTTAAGTTTAGGCCCTCTTTCGAAGTTGGTTAACACTTTGATTGCCTAAGGCTAAATTCATGATATACCATCCCTTGCCAGCTCTATTTGTCTAGGGAAAAGTTCCCCTTCTTTGCAGGGCTATAACTTTTTAAATTCTATTGCTAATTTGCCATTATTAGGCCCCATCCAAGCTCCTACATGTATTGTTCATTGTGTAGCAACGTTAAACTTTTTCATTCACATATTCATAGTAAAATATGGTCTAAAGTATAAGTATGTTTTCATCTCTTTCTGCAGCTTTCTCCAGAACGTGATTTATAGCCCCAAATGCATTATATTGATGATGAAATACAGTTTGGTAGGAATCTGTGCGAGATCAAAAATTTCAATTGGACGTACTTCTAGAAGTTTCTACGTATCATCTGATGATGACCGGATGGGCGGGGGATCGTTTATAATTCCGTGGGCAGCGTTATATCATTCATCTAGTGTGGGTGATATGATCATCAGAGCCATTTTATATCGAACACTTTCAAAAATAACGCTGAATCTTACCGTATCTTCCTCGCGCCGTTGGACGATGAGCGTGGAACTGAAATATTCCTATTATGGGATGTAGAAATACGCGATCTATTTCCAGGTTGTATAATAGTATATACATCCAAATCATGTTGTTTATCGAGTTATTGGCAACGGATCGCTATGTATTGTGTCGAGATCGAGTCCCGGGACCTATAGAGAGTGCCCGGAAGTAATATGGACGATCAGCACTTCAACCACATAACTTCCTGTTTGGCGCTTCTGCCGATCGGCCACCAGATGGCGCTCTTGAACCGCAAGAGGTTTGAGAGGAGCTCAGAACTGTGTGTGAAGGCTGCAGATGGAAAATATGATTCCGATCACAGATTTTTGAAATATTGATATTAAAGACGAGTTACGGCGTCCTCGGCAACTTGAGCATGGCGGGGAAGGACGCCTAAACACGTTTTCGGCACTTAAAGTGTTAAGGTTAGAGTTTGGAATCAGGGCTGGTGGTCTATCGCCCTGCTCTAAGACAAACTCTAACCTTAACCAACTTCGAAAGAGGGCCTAAACTTAACCAGTTGGAAACAAGGCGGACTCATGACCCATCAATTACATCATCCAACATTGTTTAAGCAACTAAGACATTCGCCGTGACAGAATCGTTTTTCATTTAGTCTTTATGACCCTATCACCATTATCCTTTCGTAATGTTTCCTGTCCGGAAAAATACCCACGTGTAAGTTGACTGTTTCAGCCAATCAGAATCGAGAAATTTGCATGCCGTTGTATAATTTAGTTTAATTTATGGGGTGAAAATACTTTTGAGACGCTGATGATCTAGTAGATGTAGTGGAAGTTATCACAAACAAACGGTCTCGCATCGGAACTCAAAACATCACACAGCCAAGGAACCTGTTGGGCTTTTGATAGACCTATTTTCTTAATCCTAAAATCCTCCTCCACAACTGTTGCAAAGTTTGTCCGAGGGGAAGCAACAGTTGTGATTGGAGGATCAAGAGAAGAGGGCGGGGCTTGAGATAGGTCAAGCACGGCTGGATTTAGTGGATTTTAACCTGGGTATCCCACATGGGAAGCCAAATACAGTACCTACAGTACTGGTCAATGAAAGGGATACCCCCCCCTCCCCCCTCTGACTGTATTATTGTGTGTTGTCTTGTGTTCAGAGCACAGGACCAAGCAGCCATGCAGCTGAGTGAAATGGAGGAGGAGATGGACCAACGCATCCATGCCGCTGAGAAAAAGACACTGCAACAGGTGGGCTACACACACACACACACACACACACACACACACACACACACACACACACACGCACACGCACACGCACGCACACAAAGCTGATAATCAGAGTACAACGTCAGACACACCTACTAATGAGGTGTAACAAGTATGTATTATTGATGACACTCTCATTTGTACTTTTGGTTGTGAAGCTGTGAGAGAAGTATTTACATCTCATAGCCTGTCCTGGAACAGCCCCAGCCCAACTGGAACATGCAGGAACAGGCTATCACTGGAACATGCTGTAGTGAGATAAATATAGCACTATGTAAAATAAAGGGTGAACTGATGCCTTTGATGTGTGTGTGTGTCTGTGTCTGTGTGTCTGTCTGTCTTGTAAGTGCCTGCGCAGTTCTGTTAATTATGGAGCTACTGTTTGCTCTATTAATGTAAGGATATATTAAACTACAAAGCCTTGTACATCATTTACTGCTCACTTATACTTCCTTACATATCTTACTGTGTGGAAGTACTGTAAATCCAATAGTCTTACTGCAAAAGCGGGCCATTCGGAACCTTTTTAAGGCTGGTTACTATGACCACACAAATCCATTGTTTATAAAGTATCATGGGCGGTCAGGTGGCGTAACGGAGATTGCGTTCGTCACCACACCCGGAGCGGCTAGATTCGCCTGTTTGAATCCAGCTCTCAGCTCCGGGGTTGTCACCAGCTTGGCTGGCCGTTCACACTAATACAATTGGCAGTATTAGAGGGTGGGAGAAGCTGGCGGGGTGGGTCCGGGTCGTTGTAAACAGTGACTCCTACAGTTCGGTCGGGGCGCCTGCTAAGCGCGGATAGGACCTGAGTGGGATAGTGTGATCCTTCCACACGCTACGCCCTCTCAATGAGAATCCGCGCTGCCAGGTGAAAAGAAGCGGTTGATTGGCTGGACGTGTGTCGGAGGAAGCACGTGGTAGCCTCCACTCTCCCAGACCGACTGTGGGGGGGTAAGTGCGCAGCGACCAGGAAGGGGATTGGGAATTGGCATAACGACTAACATTGGGATGGGAGAAAATCAGAGGAAAATGGAGGGGGAAAAAGATAAAAAAAAATAAATAAAAAAAATTAAGTCTCATGTTAGGAAATGTAATGATTTGGTTTATTATAAAATTATGCAAAAAATTTACAGAGCTAAAGCAAAGTTACTCCCGGACGGGGTGCAACGTTTTTTTTCAATACATGAAAGAAAATATGATTTTTCTATTATTGGGGTTAACTTGAAAGAAAATATGATTTTTCTATTATTGGGGTTAACTTGTGGAACAATGCTGATATACAGTTAATAAGGAGTAATTCCCTTTTGGTTTTTAAGAAAATGGTTTGTAAAGCTATTTTTGAAAACTACAATGGTGAATAATACTGTTTTTTGCTATTTTCTTTTAGAATACTGTTTTGGAGTCTTAATTTTGTTAAGAATATAGAACAGGCATGTATAAGCATTATGCTTCAGTCTGTACCTTTTCAGTCACTGTAAAATAAAATATTGTTGAAGGATTGTGCATATTGTATTGTGTGAGATGATGACTGAATAAACTACTACTACTACTACTACTACTACTACTACTACTACTACTACTACTACTACTACTACTACTACTACTACTACTACTACTACTACTACCACTACTACTACTACTACTACTACTACTACTACTACTACTACTACTACTACTACTACTACTACTACTACTACTACTACTACTACTACTACTACTACTACTACTATAAGAAAAACACCTACTGCACACTTTCTTTCTCTCACACACGCATACATACTACACCCACATACATACTGCACATACATACTACACATACATATTACACATACATACTACACACATACATGCATACTACACACACATACACATATACTACACATACACGTATACTAGACACATACATACATACATACTACACACACATACATATTACACACACACATACTACCCATACACATATACTACACAATACTACACATGCTGTACATACTACACATACAAATTCATACTACACATAAATACTACACATACACATACACATACATACTACACATAGATATACATACTACACACACACACACACACACACACACATACATACTACACACACGCACACACACACATACATACATACATACATACATTACATACATACATACATACATACATACATACATACATACATACATACATACATACATACATACATACATACATACATACATACATACATACTACACATACCCTACACACATGAACAAAATCATGACACTCTCATTTGTACTTTTGGTTGTTAAGCAAGTAAGACTCTCCTCGGCCTTGTATTTACACCTCAGAGCCTGGAACAGCTCCCTTATCACTGGAACATGCTGTAGTGAGATACTGTAAATAGAACACATGCGCACGCATGCAGGCACTTTTGTAAAATAACAGCTACGGGTGGACTGATGCCTTTGCATGTAACTTGCTTCTGATTGCTTTCGATACCACAGAACCACATATCAGTTGACAAGTGAAAGGCTGATCACTAGCTTGGCCCTAACTAGACTATTTCACTAGAAAACAAGATTAGAAAGTCTGCTGGTGTGTTTTTATGAACAATATTATATTTTGATTGGAGCACCATTATCTTTTCTATTAGATCAATCATGTCCTCTGCTGAGTTAATTGACTATCCTCAGATTTAGAAAACACATCTTTCATGTTAAATGCTGCTGACAATTCATGCACATGATTGCCTATTGATTGTGTGTTTACTGTATACATGCTTGTTTTACCAATGTGCGTGTGTGTGTACACATGATTGCCTATTTATTGTGTGTTGACTGTATACATGCTTGTTTTACCAATGTGTGTGTGTGTGTGTGTGTGTACACACATGATTGCCTATTTATTGTGTGTTGACTGTATACATGCTTGTTGTACTTGTGTGAGTGTAGGAGGCTAGGAGGACAGAGGCAGCTCTTAATGAGTTGAGGAGGAGCTATGAAACAGACGTGTGTGAGCTGCAGTGTAAGATACAGAAGATGCAGGTGGTGAGTAGATCGAAGCACACTCCTATTGGATGAGCCCTCATTTATAACAGCCAGCCAATCGGCATGCTCTTACACATGGACCATGTTCAATTTGATAAAGGTTACCTAAAATTAATCTCCATAGAAGAAGGATGCTGGGTGCTATTAATAATGATTCATAATAATAGGTTTTCTACTAGTTTGCCAATATTGGGGTGAGCTCATTAGTGTCATAATGATGTATTCAAATGTAAAGAAACTGATACATAATATCATGTGACCAAAACATTTCAAATGAGTTTGCTTGTGTTTTCTCCAGGTAGATTTATTCAGTGAATGTCCAGAATTCCATTGCATGTTACCCATAATTGTATAATTCCACAAGGCCTTATTTAACATTTCCAAACAACTAACGATTTCTGATTTACATATATGTCACAGCTCTAAATAGTTAATAGTTGGCAAATTAAACAAGACTTCAACCAGAGTAGCCTAATCTAGCCAGGCCCAATCTACTGTAACTGAGACTTCCAAGTGATTGTGAATTATAGATATACATTCCTCTGTATTCTTGTGGTCAATTGAACCCTTACACTGAAGAACCATATTTAAAATCTTTACATTTAGTCATTTAGCTGACGCCTTTATCCAAAGTGACTTACAAATTGTGTACAACAAGTCAGCAGGATGGGGTACACCTCTGGTTAATTGTAATTGTTTGTCTAGCAGTGTCTAACTAGTATACATATTTAGCAGAGTATGTAGTGGTATAGGCATAATAGCACAGTACATAGTAGATAGTAGTAGACATTGTAGCATAGTACATAATAGTACAAGATAGTAAGACGGTTTGTTTTCTTTTTAAATTCAGATATTGATTGAAAAAGTATGTTTTTAGTCGATGGCGGAAAATTGGCCAGGTTTCAGCTGTCCACATTACATTTTATGGACATCCCATGTATTTGTAGTTTTAAATTAAATCCAAATCACTTGGTGTGTGAATGGGATATATCACCAGAAAGTACTCAACCTCTGCTGTCTTTAATTTTGAATGAACACAACTTACCATCTTTAGATAATAATGTTTGAAAACATTGTTCCTCTCAGAAAACGTCAAACAGACTTATATGGTTCTTCGTCTGAGGTACACATTTTCTGCATTTGCTAGAGGCAGCTAATAATGAACGATTGAGCTAACCATTGAGCTAACGGTTGAGCTAAACATTGAGCTAACCATTCATATCCCTCATCAGAGTGAGCAGAAGTATAAGAACATCACCATGAAGGATGAGAGTCCAGCTTTGCGGAAGAAGATTAATGAATTCACATTGGTGAGACCTCTATTTATCTTTATCTTTTATACATTGCACTTTACAATAGTTTCACTGACTTGTTTAATTGTTTTACTTTGAAGCTGTCACTTTTTTTGGCAGACCTGGAGGGCCGGCTTACAATAGCAAATATCCCTAACTGACTTTAATAAAATTGTAGCTTGTTTCAATAACAATTCCATGGTTGCTTGAGGACAGTGAAGTAAACTGTCATGGTGGTTCTTCTGTCAAAACTACATTGAAGATAAAATCAAAAGGTGACAACTTACATAGTTGCTGCCCCTTTAATGTGGAACCAGTATCGGATAGATTGATTCAGTTATAAATCTTATGGGTTCCCGTTTACCCAAAGACATTTTCCTAATCTGTCATCAGCTCTTAGGTTTTGTGTCTTTTTCTCTGTTTTCATTTTGATCTCAGAGTTTGTGAAGGACTTACTTAATTGTATTGAAAGGTGCACTATGAATAAAGGTTATCCGTCTGTCTCTCTCTCTCACTCTCTGTCTCCAGGAGAATCAGCGGTTAAAACAGGAGCTGATGAGGTCTCAGACCAGCATAGCCTGTTTGCAGAGTGACCTGGACTCTCTGAAGACGGAACTAACGGACCACAGCATCAACTCTGAACGGTGAGTCAAGTCCAGCTACTCTTTCTTTCTTTCTTTCTTTCTTTCTTTCTTTCTTTCTTTCTTTCTTTCTTTCTTTCTTTCTTTCTTTCTTTCTTTCTTTCTTTCCTTCTTTCTTTCCTTCTTTCTTTTTTTCTCAGCTACTCGTGGTAGATTTGCTTTTTCAGCAATGCCCCAAACACGCATTCACTCCCGGGAGCTGCCCAGTACAATGACAGTCTTCTACTGTTACCCTCCGTGCCCACAGCCAACCTCACCTGTGCTGCCATGGCTGCTTTGCTGTAACAGCAATGGCTCACACGCAACGGCTGTCCCAACAGAGACGCTGTGACCATTGGCAAGGCATTTCTCAATGTCTATTCTGCAGAGTTCCTGTGCAGCTCACGCATGCCTCACGCAAGAAAAGGCTCAAACCTCTAGGTGAGGGGCCACTCTGCTGCTCACATGGGCTGTGTGGCTGTTCTAACTAGGGATGGCGGAAAAAATTGATTCAGCAATATATCGTGAGATTTTTCGTGCCGATATTATATCAATACAGTAAAAAAAAGGGAAAGAAAATGTTTTGGCTTGACAATCCCATTTTACTGCAATAAAAATGTGTTGGAATGAGGTGAATCTTATTAGATAAAACAGATGATATATGTGTTTTTTTTTTATTGCAGGTGGTATTTCTATTCCGTTAGGGACATAATCGGTCAGTGTGTAGAGGCACTATGCAATTTTTTGTACATTGTTTCAATTGGCCAGTTTGTGATGTACATTAAATAATCTGATAAGCTTTCATGTCAATTCTGTGAATAAATACGCAATTCCTGCTTTTTGCCGTTTTTATTGGTATTTTTTCTTCTTCAGTTACACAGATAGCGAGATGTAACAAATTTCTTGCAATATATTGATATTGTGTATCATGATATTATCATTATCGGGGGCCAAATATCAGTATTGTGAGTTACTCGTATCGTCCCACCCCTAGTTCGTCTAACCTGTTAACTCATTCAGCGCCAGGGGTCGCTGTTTATCTTCTGGGTAGAATGCCATCGCTGTAAGTCAATGGGGAGACTGCGAAACTTGCGAGTGCTTAAAATATGTGAAATATTATAGCTATGGATATAATAACACCGTCGATTGTCATTGAGTTGCTTCTGGTCAACATGCAAAAAATACCGTTTTGAATATGAGTATAGTTTGGGTGATTCTTAGTAATCCCAGGAAAAGACGCGATAATAGCCCTTTAGTGAAATCACGTTATCACGTTGTAATTTTTTGCCTGATTATCGAATCTTCCTGAAATCAACGCTAGATTATCGTTGTTATCCTTCCTCATGCACCCATGAAATGGGGCTTGGACTTTTTAAATTCTATTGCTAAATTGCCATTATTATGGCCCATTCAATGTCTTATATGTATTGTTCAGGGTGTAGCAACGTTAAACTTTTTCATTCACATATTCATACTAAAATATGGTCTAAAGTATAATTATGTTTTTATCGTTTTCTGCAGCTTTCTTCAGAACGTGATTTATAGCCCTAAATGCATTATATTGATGATCAAATACAGTTTGGTAGGAATCTGTGCGAGATAAAAAAAATTCAAATGGACGTGCTTCTAGAAGTTTCTACGTATCATCTGATGATGACCGGATGGGCGGGGGATCGTTTATAATTCCGTGCGCAGCGTTAGATGATTCATCCAGAGTGGGTCATATGTTCATCAGAGCAGTTAATTAAGAACATGTTAGAATATAACGCTGAATCTTACCGTGGCTTCCTCGCGCCGCTGGCAGATGAGCGTGGAACAGAATTTTTTCTATTATGGGATGTAGAAACCATTTAGGTTTTAGCGCTGATATTGTGGAACGTGATTTAGTAAGATGTCCGATGTGAATGGCATTTATGATGTGTCAGGTGGTGTAATTGAGATTATTATGTGGTGGCGCAGAGGGAATGACGAGAGCTATTGTTTACATATTGATACACTGTACACTGACGTGTATTGACACAGACCCACAACACATCCATGCCTGCGCACACAGAGATACACACACACGCCATCTTGAATAGAATCACTTTTCTTCATCCAGGTTTTTATCCCTGACTCAGTGATCCAGCTAATGGAAAGAGAGAGAGAGAGGTTTAGAGAGAGATAGAGAGTGAGAGAGAGACCACACCTCCTCTGACTGTGTGACGGACAGATCCTTGGGGTGTTTACGTTTTGTCAGAGCTGAAACAGGATATCCTGGTGTGACTTCACACAAACAATGACTCCCTCATCATGGTTACCTGGTAACGGGGTCACAGAGAGAAGAGAATTCACAACTGCTGAACTGTCTCTCAATATGAGACGCACTCTCGTAAAAAGGATACACATTCTCGTATTTTCATGGTCTGTCGATCAGTCAATCTGTCCCTTTTGTCTGTCCACCCCAAAAATACCATAGCATCTTATCATGCTTATCATATCATAGCATCTTATCATACTAGAGACATGAATTATGGCACAATAATAGATTTTCGAAGTGAAAATATCACAATAAATATTATTCCAATTGGCCTGATGGTGCCGTTATAATGAAACTTCAGTCAGTATTTGGCGGTATTGGTTTAGGGCGCTCCCAGCTACAGATTGGGCTGGGTACCTCATCTCCGGTTTCACTGGTATCATGTGCTCACATGGTGACGTAATGTGTTTTATGATTCCCATCAAAGAATTAAAGGTGTAACTAAGATTTTCAGTCATTTGAAATGAGTAGTCTACCATGTAGACAAAGCATGTATGAAATAAGTCATTTAGTGGTTAAATCTACATGTTCCTCTTTTTCTAAATTCCTGAATTTCCCCAAGGGGATCAATAAAGGAATATCTTATCTTATCTTTCCAATGAGAATCTTGTGGACTCGACCACTAAATTACTTATTCCATGTAATTGTATGCAGTTGAACAACCCATCATCTACACACACAGCACACACATCCACATGTACACACTAACTTTAAACAAACACTCACCTTACCACTCACTATTGTATATTGTATATATGTATATTGACTTTACTTACTTTTTACTTACTTTCTTTTTACTGTTTGATTGATTGATTGAAAACTTTAATTAACAGATTGCAGAATGGGTACAGTACAGTACAGCTCAATACACACAATTGTTAAGGGGATGCAGACCAGAGAAAGACTTTAGTCTTGTTTCAATTCATAATGACATTTATGACATACACAATATACAGATATAAAAATCTAATCTAATCATCTAATCTAAACTAATGACATTTATGACATACATGACATACAGATATGCAGTACTGTTACATTTGTGACATACAAGATATGCAAATATACAGTACTGTTAAACAGAGATCCTAACAGTAAATATATACATACGAGGGGGAGGGAACTGTACATTAGGAGGGGGTGGGTGGTGCTCTTTGAGAGCGGTTTTGAAGGTGGGTAGGGATTCAAATTTTTTTTACGGCTGTGGGTAGGGCGTTCCACATTGTTGTATGTGGCATAATTGCGAAACGTGTTTAGACCCTTGTTTGTGCCGAATCTGGGTTGAACATGATTTGTGGAACTCCCTCTGGTGTCGTGGTATTCACTAACCTTTGGGAAGTATTTCGACATGTACATGGGTACCTTTGTGGTGTAGTGTATCTTGTAGACCAGGCCCACTGCAAGTTGCTGTACTCTGTCGTCTACTGTATGTAGCACACTCTCAGGGGCTCATACAGAAACAAGCATTTCATCATAAAGTATTCTGTATTTTGTTGTGACAAATAATAAACAAACTTGAACTTGAATCTCCACACCCTCATGTCAAATGATCCATCGTCGACTAAAGACACACTTCTTCAATCAATATCTGAAATTAAAAGAAAAAAGACATCTACCTTGCCCATATTATTACCTTCTATGCTAATATACACTCAAGGATGTAGCACTCAAGTTCAACATTGTTTGATGAACAGTCAGCTAAATGACTACTGTAAATGTAAATGATCAGGGTTCTTGCATAGTGCAGCTTTTCACATCGCATTTCACTGTATGTGTAGCACTTGTGTCACTAACAGTAACAGCTGTTCGCCACGGGCACAGTTCTAGGTTCGAATGAGGAGAGGAGTAATATAGGGAATAGCAGACCAGAGACAAAGTTATAACAGTGACCGGTATTTTATTCTCAAGCGCGCTAGCTAGACAGTTACAATACATACAATGAGGTAGAGTGAAGTATCCTTTTTTAGGTTATTTCATTAACCACTCCTTCTTTCGGGAGGGTTAGTTCGATATCAAGTCCTAGGTTGATTGGATCAACACATTAGGTTTGGTTCAGACGTCTCTGAGGTTATCTCTAGCTAAAAGCTAGGTTCAATGTTGGATATAGGATGCATCCTTTTATCATCAGTAAACTCTATCAGTTTATCATTAGTAAACACTATCAGTTTATCATTTCAATAGGTAAATGTTTAAACATATTAATTTAAACCTTTAAGTGTGCAGGGAATGCAAATACCTTATTAGGTGAAATGCTCCTTTAAACTCTTCCTTTGAAGGTGTAACACAAACAAAGTACCAATAGAAATATTCCAGGTTATAGGAATGCAAATACCTTATTAGGTGAATTTACCCTTTAAACCATCTTTCTTTACAGGAGAACCATCAGTGATTCAACTATAATCAATATGTCATCAATGGGATTCAAGTATCTTATTGGGTACATTGACCCTTTAACTCGTCCTCTTTACAGGAGAACATCAGTAGTTCAGTTATCTTACTGGGCGCATTTACCCTTTAATTCTCCCTTCTTATAGGAGAAATATCGTACGGTTATATCTATAACTATAGTTATATGAGTGTGGTGACGCTCTGCGTCTACTGGAATACATCCCTGTATCAGTACTAGCACTGAATAAATCTCCACATGCACCTTTACACACCCATCCGCCTGGCCACACCCCCATCCGCTCCTCTACATAAGCAGGGGTGTGGCCATACTAACAGCTCCTTCCTTGTTTTCACCACGGCGAGTGTCTGTATACACCACTTTGAGATTAGTGAAATGTTGAAGAGGAGCTACGATGAAGGAGCTGCGTTGACATTATATCTTCATTTTCTCTCTCACAATTTTACGAGGAAATACAGCGATAAAGTCTTCGCCACCGGGGTGTCTAGAAGATGATGATCATTCTGACCTCCACCGGCATTTTCGTATTAGGGGCTCACGTCGCTGGCCTAATCCCCGCCGGCATTCCTCCAGCCTGCAGTTGGACAGGTATTACCTCCGCTCTGCAGTTGGACTTTGCTTGAGAGGCGCTCGGCTGTGTGAGGGCTAGCTGCCTCTCCGGGCGGGTGATGGTTTTGAGATGCAGTTGTGTTGCTATGGGGGGAATGGCTGCACGACTTACGAAAGCCGGCTCCAGGCTGGTACCCTTTTAAGATAAGATAAGATATTCCTTTATTAATCCCCTTGGGGAAATTCGTGACACACACATACAGCTTAACGTCTCATTAATGATATTAACAACAACACAATCATTACATTTTTACAGTAACAATGGCACAGCATAAATTCAACAGACATGTACATTTGTTGACACATGTCATCATTACAGGAGGCCTGAGACACTGTATGCACGATAGTCGGCTGCATTCCACCATGTAGATCGCGCCTGGTGAACTGGAGGGGGGGCGGAGTGGAGGGGGGGGGGGGGCATTGGAGACTCGGGTAAGGAATTTGGTTGTGAAGCAGTCAAGGGGGGCCCCCACCGACGCGCATCAGAGGCAGCCTGCCACGGCATATGGCGCCAGTTGAATTACAACAACAGGGGCGGATGGGGGGGGGGGTGGGGGTAGGGGGGGCCTCATCAATCTTATCGCTTCCAGACGGTACAGTTCGTCTCCTCTTTCCCAGAAAATCACATCGCCGGAGAGTCAACTCCTCCGCGTTGACCTTGGCCTCGGACTGTTCCACAGCAGAAAAGGATAAGGGGGGTGTGGGAAGGGGGGGGGGGGGGTGATAACATGCAGCTCGAGGCAGATATGCCGCATATGGTCAGAATCAGGTCAATTTTGTCTAATCATCGTCACCATTGTCGTATCCCCTATTACGGTACGGTGGCATCTTTATTTTCACGTCCCTAATTTCCGACGTGATATCCAGTATGGCCTGTGACCGCGAAAGTTCCTCTGCATGGTTAGAAGCAAGTCTCTCAAGAATTGTCTTCAAGCATGACTGTTCGTCTACATGGTAGAGTTCGCCTCTTTCCAACATGGTCTTGGAGCTCAATTGTTCATCACCGCGCAGGGTACTTAGGTCAGCGATCTTCTTAAACAGTTCCATTAGGTTTTCCTTGATCCCGGCCAGATCCCTGGCCAGGGAAATCAACTTCTTCCGAATTAGCTTCAGGCAGTACCAGATCCAGCAGCTGACGGAGCCCAGGCCGAGCAGCATGACAATTAGAAGATATACGTCCTCAACGTCGTTTATCTCCAGCGGGAAAAAGCATATCGCGAGCCAGGTCCCGTATGAATTTATGGTGTATCCCGCCTGATAGCTCCCAAGAGGGCATAATGGGTCATCCGCATTCTGCTTCCTTGTAGAGAATATGCGATCAATCGCTGTAAAAGCCCAGCTTATTAGATCCATATTACGGTCAAAAGTCGAGTCGAGTTGAGGATTCTGTTGTAAAAAAGAAAGAAGAAAAAGGTCAAAAACGTCTGAGCGTTTCCAGCGAGTGCAGATCTAGGCTCTGGTGAAACGAGCTGTAAGGGCTGGTACGGACGTCTCCAAACCGATAAGAGAGAGGCCTTGAGGTGTTACTCTGGAGGAGGGAGAGGAGATAAAAATGCGACTGCTTCTGGGAAGAGAGTGAGAGGTTCTTCGGTTTTTTGCTGCCTCTTAGCGGCGTGGAGAGGGTTCTGGTTTGACGCCCACGTTACATGAGCTCCTCATCGGGAGCTTTGTTGCCTGGGACCGTATCCGAATCTGCGGTTCAATCCCCCGGATCTCTGGACAAACGGATACTCTGTCACTGTGCGGGCCCCACCTTTCAAGATGAATGTTACCCGGCGCGAGGGAGGTGGGTTTGGTGTTTCGTTATAAGAATACCTCCACGCTCAAGTCGGCTGCAGCCCATGAGGGACTTGTGCCGGCACCGCTGTGTCTGATAATCACCGTTCTGAAGACTGTGTTGACTTCTTTTCCTCTTCTCTCTTCGGATGAGGAGAGGGACAGACAGCGGCTGTTTGAAGTGTTGGCCTATATTGTGTTCTCACGTTGTACAGTTTCGGTGGTAGCTGCTTAGCTTGCGTCCTAGCTGGGTTGAGCTACCTGTTAGCCAGTTAGCTGTTAGCTACGACGCTAGCCTTGAGCTATATCAGAGGTTCAGTGGGTTGGCTCGCCATCTTGTATCGGTCCGGCACACCGCCTCATCCCGCGTGGGCACACGTGATGGTCTGGAACTGCTCCCAGGGTGGAACGGGGTGCTGGAAAAACCTGGCCAAAACCGCAGGCTACTTTAACTGCAACGCTTCTTCGGTTTTGCAACTGGGGGAATCTTTTATAACTGTTTGATAACTGGTTTTATCATGCTATTTCGTCTCGTTATCCAGCAACATTTAGCTGCGTCATCTCCGTGGATGTGTGTGTCTCGTCTGCGTAGTGCTAGACTCACCTGCTGTAAAGCAAGGCATGGCTGTCGTGACATCATGTCATGAAGTAAATTAAAGGGCAGTGCTGTAATTCAAAGGATTTGGTACACAATAATATTAACTACTTATGTTCTTACATAATAGCATTAACTATTTATGTTCTTATTCAATGGCATTAACTATTTATGTCCCTATGATAAAATAGTTATGAATCTGAAACCTTTGTTACATATGCCCTGGTATGTATGTATGTGATGAATAAAATCTTGAATCTTTAACTCCTGGTTTCTCATACACACTGCACTGCAAAAGGCTTCCCTTGTGAATGTTAATTATGTTTATTTTATGTTGTCTTTACAGGGACGGGCAATTTATGAGAGAGTTCTCTGATGAGAGAGACATACTGGAAAGACAAATAGAGGTTCTACAGTAAGTCAACCAACCAACAATCACAACAATCACACACACACGCACGCACACGCACACACAATCACAGCACTCAAATATATAGTATATATTTATTTGCATTATTGTGTATGTGTATGTGCGATTGTGTTTCTGTCAGAGGTGCCGCATGCTGAACACCAATGTTGTTTTTGTAAAAAAACTTTAACAACCGCACCCGTCGTAACTGCTGTTGTTAATGTAGTAATGTGCAAGATGATTTTGTGTGTGTGTTTGTGTAGGTCAGCCAACAGAAGTCTCCATGACACTAATGATGGCTTGAGAGGTTCCCTGGAGAAGAGCTCTAAGGTTGACACACACACACACACACACACACACACACACACACACACACACACACACACCTTTTTCTCTTGAAAACAAGTATAACTTTTTTAGTAACTTGAATGCTTTCCCAGTATAGTGCCAATAGTGGTACAGTATATTCCCTCTGGCAGCTTGTTACACACCCATGTTGTCTCCTAACAGGAAGTAAACACTGTCATTATTATTATTACTGTAGTACCGATGGGTAGCGGGGTGTCTCCTAACAGGAAGTAAACACTGTCATTTTATTACTGTTGTATAATACCGATGGGTAGCGGGGTGTCTCCTATTAGGAAGTAAACACAATCCTCTTATTATTACTGTTGCATAATACAGATGGGTAGCGGGGTGTCTCCTAACAGGAAGTAAACACTATGTCATTATTATTATTACTGTAGTACCGATTGGTAGCGGGGTGTCTCCTAACAGGAAGTAAACACTGTCATTTTATTACTGTTGCATAATACAGATGGGTAGTGGGGTGTCTCCTGTGGAGAGCAGGAACAGAAGTAAAACTATTGGCTACTCTTCACCTTATGCCATCATGGACAGGTAAGACCAGTGGTGATTTATTCATAAAATGTCACTTCTTTGTCAGTATCATTGCTATCTATCGCCATTGCCGTTCTTTCTTTCTTTTATTTGGTGATTCATGTGATCTCTATTTTCATGTAACCTTTTTTACAGTCATGTGTTAAATGTGGACACGTCTACATTGTTTGTGTTAAATGTGGACCCGTCTACATTGCCTGTGTTAAATGTGGACACGTCTACATTGCCTGTGTTAAATGTGGACCCGTCTACATTGCTTGTGTTAAATGTGGACACGTCTACATTGTTTGTGTTAAATGTGGACACGTCTACATTGCCTGTGTTAAATGTGGACCCGTCTACATTGCTTGTGTTAAATGTGGACACGTCTACATTGTTTGTGTTAAATGTGGACACGTCTACATTGCCTGTGTTAAATGTGGACCCGTCTACATTGCTTGTTCTTCAGCATTATTATATCCTAAACATTTAATTATTACTGTAGCTGTTTGACTATTTCTTGTATCTGACAATAGCAGAAACTAGAACATAATGGAATCTTCCATGCAATTCATCAATATTTAATAGAATTTGAGCAATAGACCTATGGATTATGTTGAAATGGTTTTAAAGTATTCTAGAAGGCCAAATATTCAAAGTGCAGCAACATGTAAGGTTACCATCTCTAGGGCCGTTTCCAAATCAAGAGTATCTGGTTTTAGCACCAAATTTGCATGAGTACATAACATACAGTATAGAATTCTTAGACTCATAAATATAGGATACGTTATTCTTCTCCTTGGAGGTGATCAGTCATTGTTGCGATTTTATCAGCTTTTGAATAGAATAGATATCGGTAATAATAATAATAATAATAATAATAATAATAATAATAATAATAATAATAATAATAATAATAAATAACTTTTTTTTATATTTATATAGCACCTTTCATACATGGATTGCAGCTCAAAGTGCTTCACAGCAAATTGCATAAAACATAGGCATACAATTAGCATACAGTTGACAGAATAAAAGCAATGCATAAAGTGCAGACATAAGAATAGGTATAAAAAGACAATAAAAGTAATGCAATGTAGAAAGTCGTGTAGTATCGTGGCAGACTTTGTGATATCTGCAAATACCGTATCGTTGTCCAAATAATCGATATTGTATCGTATCGTGATGAAACTGTTGATTCCCACCCTTAGTGGCTGCTGTTAATTCTCTAGTTGTAATAGAGAATTATTACTAGATATGCATTGCATCAGATATAAAGTAAAGCAGTAAATCCAACGTGGTGTACAAAGTAATGACAACACATGACACAAATATTAACTAACGACAATACAAAAAACATCATGTAGTTAGTACATACAGGGTCAAATTCACAAAGAATGGATTGTGGCCGCTAATAGCACCCTTAACTGCGTGTGATTTGCGCCCGCTATGTGGTCCATCTTAACACATCCTGTGCCATAAACGTCGTACGACGTGTTTCAAGTTCATGCTAATTCTGCCAATCCACGGCGTACAACGTTATTGAGATCATATTAAATTTTTTCGCCATGTTATTCATATTTCCCTCACGGAGCCTGGTCTGATGCAGTGTGAGCCGGCACAACTCTGCAACGTTTCAATACTGCCCCCTGGTGGATGATCGGCGAGTTGCCAAACCGGAAATGGACGAGTCGATCTCGGTGCGTCTCCGAAATGCGTCCGGCCACTCGCATATTGTTGCGGGACTGTAGACACACGTCCGTGTGCAGCGATCGCTGCCATAACGCAATAATCGATACGATTTGGCCGTGTATTATGATTATACAAACCGGAAATGGATTTAGGCGATCGCCGTCAAATAAGTGGGATCTTTTTCCTCCAGTCTCATCGTCAAACGGTAAGAGGACGCTGACGTTACTTTCAGCCTGTTTGTTTATTATTATCCATGCAAACTGCTCTGATCAATATATCACCCATACTACATAAAGCATTTAACGACAATCACGGAATTATAAACACCCCCCCCCCCCCCCCCCCCCCCTCCGTTCATCCGCGCATGATCAGTCATAACGTTTAGGATCATGTACAGTTGAAATTTTTAATATAGCGTGGATCGGCAACAAACGGCATTTGATAATCTATATATGCGTTTATGCCTATATCTCACGTTCTAGGAATTACTGCAGAAAACGATAAAAACATATTTATATTCTAGATGGTATTTTCGTATGAATGTATTCATGAAAAAGTAAAACGTTCCTACATCCTGAACGATGGATAATCGATGTTGAATGGGCCATAGTAATGTCAATTTAGCAATACAATTAAAAAAGTTATAGCCCTGCAAAGAAGGTGAACATCTCCATAGACTTACAGTGCTGGCAGAGAATGGTATAAGATGCTCAAATTGCGTGGCAGGGAATGTGTTAAGGACCTATTCACTAAAGATATTGCACAAATGATATACTAGCGCAAACACGCCCACACTGAGTGCAATTTGCTCCTGATATCTGGCAGCGCAGTTGGCTCGCGGAGTGCAATTTGCTCCTGATATGGTAAAATAGTATAAATACTGCCCATGCAACAGTATGCATGTCCTAGGACAATGTCAGACAGAAAACGAAAGCTGAGATTATCTGATCACGAATTGGAAATCCTGACAGCTCTTCGTTTCTATAACAGATAGACATAACAGTATGTTTCACCATTTGTATTTAGTTTATTTCTAAATGTATAGAGCTTTCTTCATTTGTATTTTCATGACACAATTGAATCCTTTTGTCACTATCTTTTGTCATTGCTTGTCATCCTAAAATATTTTCAGATTTAGGAATCTTTTTTGAGTGAGAAATTGTATTTAATGTTTAGTTAAGAGAATAGAACCCCGCATTCTCATATACTCCAGAATAAACTTTTCATTGACCATGTTTCCAGCGTCTACTCCTCATGGACCTGACTAAACGTTATAAATTAAAAGTTTATTCTGGAGCATTATGAGTGTGCAGGTTCTATTCTCTTTATTGTGATTATTACCTAACCCACCGGATCACCAGAGACGCTGGCCATGACACCCTTATAAATGTGTTTAGTTACCACCAACTCTCTGAAGACTTAATAACTTCACTTTAACTGTGTGTGGCAATTAGTGCCGATCTTTGTGAATTGGAGTGTTTTTGCAATGAGGCTCATTTGCATAGAAAGGGGCACATTTTTTGCCCCTATTACCTCATTTAAATACCCGCAAATAGCACGGACACACAGAGATGCAATAATGATGGCAACGCAGTTGGCACGGCATTTCACCCTTTGCGTGTGCTTTGTGAATAGCAAGGTTTGTTTTGGGGCAATTTGCACAGGCATAGCGTCAGAAAAAGCTGCGCAATCCCTTTGTGAATTCGCCCCACGGTGTAGCTGTGGCCATACTTAAAAAGCTGATTTTGCGATTGTTCCCCTCAGTTCGTTTGAGTAAAATATGTTTGCCAATATACTGTACTTTTCCCTCATGGGTTCTCTTAACAGTTTGGAATGGTAAATCTTGAGTCTGTATCATAATCAAACCTCTAAAAGCTGGCACTGTGATTACCTGGATCATCTTCCCATTCCACAGCATGGGTTGAATCCTAGTGCTATACTGTACCTCTGGATGATCTAGATGGGAGCCATCTGTGATGCTTTATCCCCCCTCCCCCAGGTTTTACCAGAACATGGACGAGTCCCCGCTGTACGGCAGCACACGTAGCTGTGACACGCTGGCCTTGGCCCTCTGTGACCCGGGCCTCCGCTGCAGACGCGGCTCCCAGTGTGAGGAGGACAGCCTGCCAGAGAGCTGCATGGACAGTGGGATGTCCACCCTCAGAAGCACCAACGGAGGCTACTTCTCTGAGCACGACGGCAAGGGCCAGGAAGAGGAGGAGGAGGAGGAAGAGGGGAAGAGGGTAGAGGAGAACGAGGACAGCATGAGAGATGATAATTCTGACACTGATGTAAGATGCAGAGCAGGCCAGTATACAATATGATAATAACACATTTATTTATCTGTAACTTTACTAAAGCATAGGTTACTTCTGTTTGCTTTGCAATAAATAGATTAAAGTAGCTATATACAATATGTCAACCACACACCTGCCCCCTCCCTTCCCATTATCAGCAAGAACGTTGTGCTCACGAAACCTGGACCAAACTGTCTAACTAGGCGATGCACTTTTTTTTTTGGATATACTTTTTCTCGTCCATTTTTCTGTATTTTTTCTCCCATCCCAATTTAGTCGTTATGCCAATTCCCCCCGTCCCCTTCCTGGTCGTTGCACGCATTTGCCCCCCACTTGCCGGTCTAGGGAGCCCTGAAGTCTATCACATGCGTCCTCCGATACATGTGGAGACAGCCAGCAGCCTCTTTTTTCCCCTGACAGCGAGGACTCTCTGTCTGGGGAAGTGTAACGCGTGGGAGGCTCACACTACCTTCCCCAATTCCCTCCCTCGCTGTGCAGGCGCCCTGACCGACCTGTAGGAGTCGCTGTTTACAACGACCAGGATACAACCCACCGGCTTCCCACCTGCTGACACTGCCAATTGTGTCAGTATGACGACCGACCAAGCCGGAGGTACCGCTGACAGCCGGATTCGATACCAGTGTCTCTGCGGTGGTAGACAGGCGCTTAGTCCGCTGCGCGACCCGGCCGCCTGGCAATGTACTTTTTAAACAAGATCCAGCAATTGCATATCTTATTTCTCACCTGAAATGTTGTCGGAAACATGTTTTAGTGAACCGCTTAGGTAGGAAAAAAGGAACGTTTATGAGCAAGCCGGAATGTTGTGCATGCGCACTCTAGAACTGCAGCGTGTGTCTGGCTCAGGAAATTCAGATCAAACTGTCAAACTAGGCATTGCAGATCAAATATCAATTAAGATCCAGCAATTGCATGTCCTATTTATTTATTTTTTTGTCAAAAATGTTGTCTGAAACATATTTAGTGAACCGTTTAGGTGGAAAAATAGAAGGTTTACGAGCAAACCGCCATCTTGAGAAACAGAGACGCACAAGTCAACGCCCATCGTCTAATCTTAATAAAACATGGGGAGGGGCACCAGCTTCACAGTTGTGGCTTAAGGCCGTCTACCAAAACAAAGAACAGAGAAGCTCGGATAACAACACACACAGAGGGAGTGTGATGTCATTCTCTGCTAAGAACACCATTAGTCCACTAAATCTTTACATAAAGATTCAAAACAGATAATCAACAAGGACATACAGTCAGGGCCGTAGCCAGGGTTTAGAAATTAGGGAGGTCCATTTTATTTTTTTTGGCCCAGACCGGCCCACTATAATCAGTCGGACACCACCCAGCCAGGGTTTAGAAATTAGGGAGGTCCATTTCTGGCTTGACTAGACATAAGGAGAGAGAGAGATGATTATAATGAACTGGTACATTCAGGTCCAGAATTGTTGGAATTCCCTGACAAAGATGTGCAAAAAGCTGTACAATTTAAACCATACCATACTGGTAATGAGCAAATAGTTGTTTATTCAATTAATGCATGGAGCTGTTCCATTTTATACTAACTTCATTCATTCATTCATTTGGTACTAACTACTCAGTTCATACAGATTTCAAGTATCCAAATATCAATGATGAATATTGTTTGTTTTATATTCATGCTCAGAGAGGAGTAATAGTTAGATCTTTGTATGTGTGATTTCAATGGTGTGCTTGTTTGTTACAGCCGGCCACTAGGGGGCAGCGTCTCATTAGTAGTGCTGATCAGCTTAGATGTGACGGTCACTCTGGGCTTATTTTAGCCAACGCGATGCTGACCAAATAACGTTATCATTCATATTATTATCGACATCACCATGGCAGAGATGGCACACACAAACTACCTCAGGTTCCTCCTCCAGCTCACTGTCCCTCCCTCCTCTGCCCTTCTGCCTGGCTGGCTACCTGAGGCTGTGTTGAACTTGTTGCTGCACTAGTATTATTGTGGATGACGACGTTGAAGCAGCAAACATGTCTGTGATTTTATTATATTCTTCAGCATCCACCTCTAGTTTTCTGATTTTTTCCGCCGGCAATTTCTCCGCACCCCCTTTACGTTTGTTCTGTTTCTCCATTTTTTCCTGTTTCCGCATCGGTTCTTCTCACACGAGAACACGAGAAACAGGTGAGAGAGGGGGGGGGGGCTTATTAAGAGATGTGATTGGGCCGCAGCATAATGGGCCGCTGTTCCCAGCCTAGTGGGGGAGGGGCTTAGTAAGAGATGTGATTATTGGGCCGGCCCAGTGTCAGTCAGTACCAAATGGGCCGGTCGTTGACCAAACGGCCCACGCCAAATAGTTACCGAGGTCCGGACCTCGGTGACCTCATAGCTGGCTACGGCCATGCATACAGTGTCATAGATGTGAAGCACATTTCCCATGAGCCACCACTATGGGCAGAGCAGCTAACCATGAGTGAGTTACTGAATGAGTGAGTCATAAAATCAAAACCAGATCAATATGTAGAAGCAGTATGTAATATGTAGGAACATTTTAGACTCACAATATCTTATATGCTTTAGACATGATGTCCTGTTGGGCTGAAGATAACAGCGGACAGTTAGTCCATAGTTGTAACAGTGTTCTGTTCGTCTGTACTACAGGCCCTGGACGGGGAGTCGGCATTTGGGTCAGACAATGGTTCTGTTCTGGACTGGAAACCTGTTGAACCGGTCTGTAGAGACGACTATGTTGCCTCCACCGTTGCTTCCATACCACGCAAAGCCCTCTCTGCTCTCAACACTCAGGTAACACACATTAACAAGGATATTAGATATTAGTATTTTCTTTGCTTGGATGGCTGTATGGGGAAGGGTGGGGGGAAGGAGGGAGGATGTGGAGGAATTGAGAGAAAGGGAAAGGGGAGAGGAATGTTGAAGAAAGAGGTCATATTAGTTCTTAGTTCTAGTTTGTTATGTCAAGTACCGCCACGTTGAAAACCCTCTCTGCTATCACTACTCAAGTAACTGAGAGGGGGGGGGGGGTGGAAGGGGCAAGGGAGAGGAGGAGGGAGGAGGAGGAGGAGGGAGGAGGAGGGAGGAGGAGGGAGGAGGAGGGAGGAGGAGGAGGGAGGAGGAGGAGGAGGAGGAGGAAGCAAGGGATATATCAGTTTCAACTTTTAGTTTGTAGTGTGATTTTGGCACCTTCACCGCACATACAGATCTCACGGCCGAGCACTCACCATTCCCACATCTCGGGTTACAAAGAAAGAGAGTGATGAAAGGAGGGAGGGGGAAGGGAATGAACAAGGGATGGAGGAAGAGAAAGACTTAACTAAATACTAACTGCATCACAGTCTGGTATGGCAACTGCACTGCGTCGAACTGAAAAGCACTGCAGACACGTATGTTTTCCATCACTTGTTTACATTTAATCACACTGTACATTGTTAACCCATTCTCCGCCAATCACGTGTTAAGGCGGGTTTCTCCGCCATGCGTTGTCTGCCAATCACGCCGTAAGGCGTGTTTGAGATCAATATTTAATATTTTCGTCATGGTATTCATATTTCACCCACGGAGTCTTGGCTGATGCTGTCTGAGCCATCACAACTCTGGTGGCCGATCGGCGAGTTGCCAAACCGGCAGTGCCCATTGTAGCTCGGTCCGTCCCCTATTTTCGTCCGGCCACTCGTTTATCGTCCTGGGGCTCAATACAGACACCGTCGATATGGATCTTTGCCATAACTCAATAATCAACATGATTTGGATGTGTATTAGTAATATACAAACCGGAAATGGATCGCATCGATCAACATCCCATAATTGGGATCTGTTTGCTCCACTCTCATCGCCCAACGCTACGAGGAGACTGGGGTGAGTTTCAGCGTTTTTCTTTATCATTTTCGATACAAACTGCTCTGATCAATATATCACCCATACTACATAAATCATTTAACGTCGGTCATTCAATTATAAACGACCCCCCCCCCCCCCCCCCTCCGTTCACCCGCAGATGATCAGTCATGACGTTTAGGACCATGTACAGTTGAAACTTTTAATATAACGTTGATCGGTATCAAACTGCATTTGATAATCTAATATATGCATTTATGCCTATATCTCACGTTCTATGAAATACTGCAGAAAACGATAAAAACATATTTATACTCTAGACGGTATTTTAGTATGAATGTGTGAATGAAAAAGTAAAACGTTCCTACATCCTGATGTTGAATGGGCCATAGTAATGTCAATTTAGCAATACAATTTAAAAAGTTATAGCCCTGCAAAGAAGGTGAACATCTCCATAGACAAATAGCGCTGGCAGAGGATTATTTAGGATGATCAAAGTGGTGGCAGAGAATGGGTTAATGCACTTTACTGTTACCTTGCTTTCTCGTTAGATTTATTTGTTTTGTTTTTTCATTATAACCAAAATCTGAATCTAAAATGAGAAGAACTTTATACGGCAGTATAAATACACTCTATAATCATAATAAACCTAGGCACAGTCTACACACTCTATAATCATAATAAACCTAGGCACTGTCTACACTCTATAATCATAATAAACCTAGGCACTGTCTACTATAATCATAGTCGGACAGTAAAGTTGTTACCCAGTTATCTAGTCTTGTTTTTTTCCAGCTGAGAAGTTCCATTACCAACCTGTAAAAAGTCATTAGTGCTTTTATCTCTCATGCTCATAAGTTGTAAAACTCTCCCATCTGAAATTGAAAGTTTGTCCGAGGGAAGCAACAGTTGTGATTGGAGGATCAAGAAAAGAGGGAGGGTTTGAGATGGGTCAATTTGTAAAAAATGCAGCAGGTAGGCCTTTGACTGACACAAGGCCATGTCACTGCTATTCCAGCCTCATTACATTGGTTTCCAATTATACTGTATTTATAATTGAATGAATGACTGAATGGCTGCATTTCTGTAGTGCTTTTTTAGTACTAGTACTATACTAATCACTTTAGAATGCAATGACTTCATACATTTGTCAGTACAGGTGCTCCTAGTGGGAATCGAACCCCTAACTCTGTGTTAGTGCCATGCTCAGAGCACCAAACACTCTACTAGCTGCAACACAGGGCCACGATTGATTTCAAGATGTTATTAAGTCACCTTCCTCTAACCCAGGGGTTCCCAAACTTTTCAGGCCGCGACCCCCAAATAACGGTGTCAGAGAGCCGCGACCCCCACTATTATAGGAGGTAAAAAAATATATATATATTTTTTTTTATAAATGGAAATGTATGATTGAAACATGCAAACGTTCAAACTCACACACACTAATAAGCATTGGAGGCTTTTAACCAGGGCCGGACTGGGGAAATCAGTCAGGCCAGGAAATATAGTGCGAAATATAGCCCCAGTCAGGCCACTTTTTAAGCGGGGGTCCCCCACCAGGAAATGTTTTGTTACAAAGACTTCATTTCCTGCATTCTGGTGCAGGAATTTTTTTATTTGTACCCTTTAAATGCCAGTGTTTGTGATGGCATCACAAATTATTGTTAAAAAACAGGCTAGCATATTAGTGTTAAAGTTGTGTGATGTATACGATTGCATGTAACTGTCTAACTGTTTCCACAAGAGGGCGCTATAGGCGGAGCTACTGACGCTGGCGCCAGGTAAGAGGGTATTTAAGGGATTGTTCCCTCCCTCTCGGTCTCTTCCCACCTACCTCTCACAGAGAGAAGGTCTCATGGACTGTGTACCAATGTGATAATAAACTACGCTGATTAAAGGCTGAAGTGAGAGGACCTTGTCGTCATGATAAGTTATTGTCGCCCCATAGCTAACTCTGTCAACAATTAGCAACAACACTGATTTTGATGGATTTTCAGTTTTTTTGTAATGTCAGATTGAAAAAAATACAATCTTTTATTCAACTTCAGCCCTGATCATAACACCACATATTCATTTTATAATTCTAACCCTTTAAATGCCAGTGTGTGATGGCATATATTTGAAATATATCAAATGCAAAGTAGATTTTTCTGGGGGGGATTATTACAGGCTAGCATGTGTCAATGATTAGCAGCAACAGTTTTTTGTAAGGGTCCCGCCTCCACCAATCACATGCGGCTCCCTTTGTGTGTGTGTGTGAGAGCAAGAGAGAGAGAGAGATAGTTCTCCAATTTGTGTGAGTTGCAGTGATCTCCTGGTTGTTCCCCACCTAGGTTATCTAACTATTGCGCTGATGCAACTAGAAACACTGGCCTGGCCTGCTTCTAAGTTCAGTGGCCTGACTGCATAAAAGAAAATTGGATATATATATTTTTTTAATCATCTGGTGACCCCCACTTTGGGAACCCCTGCTCTAACCCCCCCAGGACAAGAAGGACAGTGTTGACCTGGGCTATATGACATCAGAGAAGGCCTTCAGGATTGTATTGGCTGGAGATGCTGCCGTGGGGAAGTCCAGCTTCCTGCTACGCCTCTGCAAGAACGAGTTCAAAACCAGCACCAGCGCTACTCTGGGTGAGTGTTAGAGGATTATACCAGCGCTACTCTGGGTGAGTGTTAGATGATTATACCAGCGCTACTCTGGGTGAGTGTTAGAGGATTATACCAGCGCTACTCTGGGTGAGTGTTAGAGGATTATACCAGTGCTACTCTGGGTGAGTGTTAGAGGATTATACCAGCGCTACTCTGGTTGAGCGTTACAGGATTATACCAGTGTTACTTTGGGTGAGCATTAGAGGATTATACCAGCGCTACTCTGGGTGAGTGTTAGAGGATTATACCAGCGCTACTCTGGGTGAGTGTTAGACTAGAGGATTATACTAGTGCTACTCTGGTGAGCACTAAAGGATTATACCAGTGTTTCTGACCAGTGGGTCCCAGGCCAGTCTTAATTTTTCTTCTTAATAGGCCACACCTGATGAAGTTTCCCAAAAATGTATTATGTTTAGTTTTTTTCTGTTTGAATAATTATTAAGATTAAAGATTAGATTAAGATTAAACTGGACTTTGAAGAAGTCTTTATTCATTGGACACATTGACAATGTCGTCATGCAGTGACACACACATGCGATGGGCAGCACACACAGATACACACACATGCAATTTTAGATTTTTTGGTCGCCGATTAAATGTTCCTCTCTGAGTTTGACCCATCCCGTTGTCCTTCCCCCCAAGGCCAGCCAGGAGCAGACATGGGCTGCGGCGTGGGGGCGTGCCTGGGGACCAATCCAAGTGCTCCTGTCCGTCTTCGTCAGGGACGTGACAGCGTTAGCGATCTGTTCTACACGTTTTTCCATTGGGTTTATCTTATCGGAAGGGGAAACCCTTGTGAGCACGGGGAGAACATGCAAACTCCACACAGAAAGGCCAGGAGATACCCCACCTGGGTAACTGGCAACGCGGCAACCTGGTCCCCAAGCGGGAATCGAACCCTGGACCTTCTAGCTCTGAGGCGACAGTGTTAACCACTACACCACCATGCCGCATTCGTGCAGCAGTAATGCTGAATGCAGGCCAACTTTGAATTAACACATTTAAATTTAATTACATTTTTTAAGACATATATTGTTGCTTGGTTGTTGTTTGTGCTGTGATGGGCATCCAGGGCATCTGAATGTATCCTAAGCACCTACTGTACAAAACCCACAAGAATCGCCACGTTATGAAAACCCCATAGTAACACCTGTTTCTGACAGATATAGATATATAGACAGAGATATAAATGGTAAATGGGCTGCATTTATATAGCACTTTTATCTGGAATCAAACCGGGAACCTTCAGACCTCCACTCTACCTCCTGAGCCACTGCCCACTGGTGTGGTCCACGTTGTCTAACCATGTCTCTCCTGTGTTGGTTGTAGGAGTGGACTTCCAGATGAAAACCCTGATTGTAGACGGAGAGGCCACTTTACTACAGCTGTGGGACACTGCAGGACAGGAGAGGTGTGTGTGTGTGTGTGTGTGTGTGTGTGTGTGTGTGTGTGTGTGTGTGTGTGTGTGTGTGTGTGTGTGTGTGTGTGTGTGTGTGTGTGTGTGTGTGTGTGTGTGTGTGTGTGTGTGTGTGTGTGTGTGTGTGTGTGTGTGTGTGTGTGTGTGTGTGTGTGTGTGTGTCGAGAGAGAGAGAGAGAGACTACAGCTGTGGGACAGGAGGTCATGTAAGCAATGAATATGTCTGTCGGTGCATCAAGTTTTGTTTTATTTATAGGTACATGTACAGTACATTACAGTGAAATGCTTGGTTCTGTATGAGCTTTCTGAGATTGGATGGACGATGGACACCAAAGTGAATGTTAAGGTGAGTGTTTAAAGTGAGTGTGTGCATGTAGATGTGTGTGCAATGAATGTAGAATGGATGCGTTAGTGTTCCATAGAGTCCACATTGAGCATCCTGATTGCCTGGGGGATAGAAGCTCATTTTGAGTCTCTCTATACTGGCATGTTAGAGTCTTTGTGTCCGACTTAGCTAAACCAAATTCTGTAACGCTTTCCCTCATCTGTGTGTGTTTTACCCGTTTATCTCGCCTGCCGCAGGTTCCGCAGTATCGCCAAGTCGTACTTCCGCAGGGCAGACGGTGTCTTGCTGCTGTACGACGTCACCTGTGAGAGGAGCTTCCTCAGCGTCCGGGAGTGGGTGGACATGATCGAGGTGAGACGACACAACTACTCCACCTCCTTTAGTGAGCGACAGTCATTGTGTCGTTGTCAAAAGTAGCCAACAATATAGAGTCTGTCTGAGGTTAATTAGTATTAGTAGTAACTACGGTTGACTAGATAACTTAAAGGAACATGCCAAGATTTTGGGATATTAGCTTATCGTCTTCTCCAGAGAGAGACAAGAAGATAGATACCAGTTTCCTCTCTGTGCGTTCAGTAGAAAGTAGGGATGTCCGATATTATCGGCCTACCGATATTGGCATTAAAATGTGATATCGGAAATTATCAGTATCGGTTAAAATTTTTTAAATTTTTTTATATATATTTTTTACATTTATTTAACCTTTATTTACCCAGGCAAGCAAGTAAGAACAAATTCAGATTTTATTTATTGTCAAAAGTATGCATAATGTTGTGTTAATTCCACAACAAGAGATATGTAATGTTAATTACCTGAAATTATTCAGTTTTTTGGGGCGGGGGGGGGGGGGGGGGGACCCTGCATATATCGATATCGGTTGATATCGGTATCGGAAATTAAGAGTTGGACAATATCGGTATATCGGTATCGGTAAAAAAGCCAATATCGAACATCCCTAGTAGAAAGCTATCTGGCTGCACGTTAGCCTAGCTTTCAGAAATTATACTTAAGTGAAAGTATGGGTACCGTCTCAAAATCTTACTCAAGTAAAAGTCAGAGTATCTGGCTAAAAACACACTTGAGTAAAAGTAAAAAAGTGTCTACTTTTAAATGTACTTAAGTACTAAAAAGTCAAAGTAAAAAGAAAATGTCTGACTGTCTATTCTTCTGATAGCAGGTGTTTAATCAAAGATTCCCGCTTTCTAGTCTTGCACAAGGACCAATCAGCATAGGTATGGGCGGGTTAATTTTCCATTAACTCAATCAGCGCCAGACCAGAGGAAAGTCGGGGTAACTCGCCAACCGTTCAGCGCCAGACTCGAGTATAGTCGGGTTTTCATCATTTTTTCTTTTATTCAATATTTTTATTCATTTATCTCACACGGACCTCGGGGTTACCATAGGGAACCACTGCCTGAGATCGCTACAGTGCAATACTGGCCGCATCCTGATAGGTGGCAGTATCGCCCACCCTTCAAAACCTTTTTTTCACACCTGGTGTTACGTTTAATTCACTCCGGGCGCAGTTTTTTTGGTCAGGCGAGTCTAGCGGTTCACTCGATGGCATTGAAACGCGTCCAATGCCGCCGATGCATGTGTTGTGGTGTATTATGTTGGCGACACAATGGACACCAATACTGGAAATCGCGATCAGACAATTGGAATATTCTTTTTGGGGTACCTCCTAGTGAAGGTAAGGACTATATGACATCAATCCTGCTTTGATCCAACCATGCTTTCACATCAATCGCAACGACCATGTGTAACGTACTCCAGAACGTATGCCGCTGGTGACGATCAAAGCATCAAAAAATTACCCCCCCCCCCCTTTCATGCATTCATGATGAAACATAATACCTATTATATACATTTGATTTGGAAATAGTAGCATGTCCAGGCGAGCAACGCCAACGCTTTTAGTAAAATTCACGTATTCCTCCATAGCGCCGTTTTATGGAATTAGCCAGGATCACTCTGAAACTATACTTATATTCACCACGGTATAACACACGAACGTATACATGAAAACATTTATTATTTTTCACATATTGAACGGTGGATAGTTGATGTCAAATGAGCCATAGTATTGTATCCATAGCTATAATATAGAATATAGATATAGCCCTGCAAACACCGCCACGCATTCCTATCTCTTAGAGCGGTGGCGCAGTAGGAACAAAGATGCTCTAGGCTCGCAGCGCTGAATGAGTTAATGGGGATTTGATTGGCTGTTTTTAAATAAAGTGCAGCCGCAGGATTAATAACGTTAACGTTAGTTCAGCCAGAGAAACAAATATACAAATTAAAATGGTTGAACCTGCGAGATTTGTACTTTGTACTTTGTAGGTCTGCATTTTAAATGTAAGGAGTAAAAAGTATATATTTTTTTCTCTGAAATGTAATTGAGTAAAAGTACAAGTATACAAACCTAATAATACTTGAGTAAAGTACAAATCCCCAAAAACAGTACTTAAGTATTGTAACAAAGTACAATTACTCAAGTACTTTACACCCCTGCTTAGCACAATGAATGGAAGCGGACATGACCAGTTAGCCGGCAATGCCCAACTAACACCTCTCCCGAAGGCTAACCGGCCATGTCCGCTTCCATTCATTGTGCTAAGCTAGGCTAACATGCAGCCAGATAGCTTTCTACTGAACGCACAGAGAGGAAACTGGTATCTATCTTCTTGTTGGCGGTAAGCTAATTTCCCTAAATGTTGGCGTGTTCTTTTAAGTGCACTAGTGTCCATGGGTTGATTTAGAGTACTGGTGACCAAGCATGTCACCAAAATATGTAATTGTCGTTTAAATTGGAAAAATAAATATATATATATATATATATTATTGTGTGTTTAAAATGATTATATTTATTATTTAGTACAGTTTCATTCATTTTTACAATTTATTTTGTAGAACATGTATGATGATTATGTGAATGTACATGCTTGACGACACTGAAAATGAGGGCTGCCCCTCAGTGTAAACATTGAGAGGAAATAACATATTGAATGAACATTAATCTTAATGTATAATGTAAAATTGTGTGCGCGTTGACTGTGATCTCACCTATTTTTCTCTCTTTTACATGCAGCAAATATGTAAGTGTGGGATAAATGCATGTGCAACGTGTTGTTTGATGTTGTAATATGGGATTTGTTTTGTGTGAAATTACATTTTTGATTACTATATGTGAATATTGTGTAGTGAACAGTGATGCTTGATGTCTAACTAATTTGTATTGTAAGTTGTTTAATTTACCCAAGGATTATACTGATATGCTATGTGCTGTATAATATTCACAGATGTTGCCAAGGTCTACCATTGTATGTCTACCATATACAATATTTGATCTGAATCAAATCATAAATCATATTACTACCACAGTAGCGCTATACCCAATTTGGTCTCAGATTTTGTAACATAGACCTAAATAATGTAACCTAATGTAAAACATAACTCGTAATTATTACTTGAACATACTAGCAATCAACTATGAAACAAAATAAAAATAGAAAAATTATGCCTCAGCAAATCACTTGCGTGCGATAAAAAGTGGGATTCAACAATGGCCACAACTGTTCCCCAATGAAACATGTAATAAATATTATAAACCTTACAAATTTATTCCTCTGTTTGTTTTGTTCTTTGCTGGGTTTAGCACCTCAAACCCAAGGGTGAGCAGATCGTGGGACTTACCTTCACACAGAAGGACCCGCGACCACTCAGGCACGCATCCCACATGCCACTAGGGAACGAACGGGAAGAAAAACACCCCCGTCACAGCCCCCAACATCACGGGGTCAAAGGTCAAGAACCCAACCCTGTGGCAAGGCCGTAGCAGCGGAGCGCGGAGGAGGACCCAGCCCCAGGAACAGCCTGAGGGCCAGGATCCCCCCCCAAAAAAAAGGGGGCGCGGTAAGGCCAACGATGCCGTAGCATCGAGACCCCACCAGACGGTCACTGGTGACACCACCCCCCACATCGTCAGCGTATCGGACAGGGCCCAATCCAAGAGCAGGCCCTTCCCCCCTACGGCACGCCGCCCTGAAGCACTCCACAGAGGCTACACCCCCACAATACTGTGGGGCCAGTCTGCGCACCGGTGAGACAACCCCCAAGAGGTTGATCCCTCAATCCAGGCAACAGGCCCAAAGAGCATAACTCGACCTGTGCCCGGAGCACTGCGGACTAGACAGGTGCCTAAGGGGTCTACTGTGAAACAGCACCCCGGCGGAAGGGGCGTTCGGTATGCTGTGCACCATGTCGCAACCTCCACAAACCCGACCCCTTAGAGAGGTCGAGGTCCAAGAGAAGGCCGACATGATTGGCAGACGTCATGAAAGGTGCAGGGGCACACTCGCGGGCAGACGGGGTCAAGCCCGGCCTCAACCCGAGAGTCGACTCTGCTACCAACACACCGGGGAATCAACCACCCCCCTATGTTTAGTTTAACAGGAGGCGGTTGTCCCCTTAACCCCCTGAGAAAAAACTCAGAAACACAACTGCGCGTATACACCGGCTATACAGGCAGTACAAGTGTTTCAGTTTTCAAAAGGGGTTAACCCAGGCCAACAGGTCAACGAGAACGAGTTCGGACCTGGGCCCGGTGGACCGGGACGTACACAGGGATGCCAGAGGGGTTCAACAGAAAACCTCCTCGACAGCCCCCTCCCAGCCCTGCCCAGCAGGGGAAGGGAGGGGCGAAAACGAATGGTGAAGGACCAGTCCCCTTAGCACAGCACAAGGTACAACACAATATGGACTCGTAGTGACATACCTATGACACACACATCCATAACATCAATCCCCGTGACGCCCGGGCCGACCCGGCATTTTCCCCCCGGAAAAGCACAAATTCCTTCAGGGGACCAGAACAGCAGATCTGCGCCCCGGCGGACAACGGGTTTAACTGACCTGGTCCGGCGCGACCAGAACCAGTCCTGTGTCCTTGTCACGCCGCCATCCCCAGTCATAAGAGGGGGGTAGGTACGCGTGTCGATCCAAAACATCACAGAGAGCGCCACCAAGACGGTCAGAACATGAATGCACCATACCCGGTGGCCCACCCCATGGGCGTGAGACCCCTCCGCCAATGCTTTGATCTACTCCGTCATCTCCCCCTAGAGATGAGCGTGAGTCGTCGAGACTAACCTAGTAATCTCCATCCCAGTCGCTTGTATAAAAAAACATAGTTTCTATAAATGAGCAACCAAGGCGCGCCAGCCCATGGCGTGGTTCCACACCGAAAGCACCCAGGGCCAGCGCTATGTACACGTCGAGACCCAAAAAACACATCAATGGTAATTCTAACAAGAAACCAGACAACGTTCCCTCCATGCCGCCTGGGACAAGCGGAAGGAAGCCGGCCAAAAAGACACAGATATGGGTCCCATATGACGCGTCCGAGGGAAAAACCCCTGTCAACACCGCACTGTATAAAAGAGGGAAGACAGGGAACCCCCAGAGAGATCTCCCACGTGAGTAATAATTGAAAAGATATATGTAAACATTGAGCCACGTGACCAAAATCTCAACACATATGCAAATAGAGAGCAGAGCAGAAAACAAACAAGTTTCCAACGCACCGCATCACCCAATCTTGACAATGACAGTGGTCCACAATATGGAGCCTGAAAGAACTCACGGAAGTCTCATGACCAATAGAAACGCGCCCAGTGACGTATTCTATGGCCGGGGAAATTCCGTGACCCACCTGTCCAAATATGGCGTGGGACCAGGGAACTCCCTGCCCCCCCCCCCCCCTTTCCCCTCCCTGTGACTTGCTGACTCCACAGCGTGACAGGAAGACCAAAGAACAGGAGGTCCAACCCCCTGGCCTATCAGTAAAAAGGGGGGAGGGGTTTATCAGTTCACCCCCCATGACCCCATACCCCGGATACGATGAAAACAACAAGCAGCGCATGATACCAGTTATCTAGCATGCTACATGAAAAAGCGTATATCCTCTAGGATAAGCTTAACAGTTGCACGCCAGCCACAGACGATAAACTCGTTTGTGTAAAAAAACGGATTTTTATACAAGGCTTTAGGCTCATGTGCGAACACTCCACCCGTGTTTTCATACTTTACCAAGTAAAGACAAAAACAACAGACGTTAAAGAGAGGGTCCAAAGACCTCGGTACAAGCTACATATGTGATTACTTCTGCAGGCTAACACTCTAACCTAGTTGTGGACTCAATGCCATGTTTCCTAAACACACAACATACACACAACCCCCTCAGATAAAAAAATTAAATAAAGGTAAAGTTCACTCTTACTACTGCAAGAAGAACACCGTCTCTTCATGATGAGAGAAGACAAGTCTTCCGACCGAGTGCTAGCCACAGGCCTTGCTAAGCACACATATATAGCGACCAGAAAACGCACAACCCCACAGCTAGGTGAGGCTTATACATCGTATCCCCAATATATAGTGAATACACACGTTTTGTAACAAAAAACAGTCCTTTTTTATTTAATAACAAAAATCATATGTTGGGGGGGGGGGCAGGGGTAAACAGGGGAGTCACTAGCGGCGCCTGCCACATGCAGAGCGCTGTTTTCCCCCACGGGGAGCCGGCCCGGAGGAACAGTTCTGGGGAGCCTGGTCACGTCGATCCCTACCGTTCCCTCCGGGCCTGAGTGAGGCGACTGGCTGCAGCGGTCGAGGCACTCCCTCCACTCCTGGCCTTCTTCGCCAAAGGACCAGCAGCGGCGGCGGTGGTGGCGGAGGCAACAGTCGCGGTCCTCTGCCGGCGTTGCTTCTTCCGGACATCACCGGTGGCATCGGGTCGGGGGAAATGAGGTTGAAGCACGGAGCGCTCCTCCTCCATCTCCCTGCAGGCTGCCGTCATCTGCTGCATGGCCGACCCGAATAATCCAGCATCGGAGAGGGGGGCCGTTAGCAGCGGAATCCTCCTCTGTTCCGGCACCCGCGCCTGCTCCAGCCAAAGGTGGCGCTGGACGAGAGTGGCCAGGGCACGCTCCTTCCCGGCGGCTATCGCCTGCAGCTGCGAAAGGTGCAGGATGGCTCCAGCCGCCTGGGCGTGAAGGTACCGTTGATGGTCATCCAATACCGACCCGCCTGCCATCAGCCCTGACATGTAGCGCGCCAGCTGCGAGATGTTGGAAGTCGCAGCCAGGCTCTGAGTCGCGGCGATGTACACCTGGTCACTCCAATTAGCCAACTGCCTAGCCGATTTCCCCTGGGGAACCGGCTTTCTTAACGGCTCCCACACCATTTCGGGACAAAGTATGGATGCCATCGGGCTATCAAGCCGAGGCACCCCGTCCTTAAGTCCCTGGACCAAACCCACTATCGGCGTGATTGGCACGTAGGCGGGGGTAAGGCCAACGATGCGGGGGATTACCTGTCCCTGTGCCACGTAGGCCTCCATTGCTGGGAAGAATGGGCAGACAACGCCCGTCTCTCTCACACGACGACGTTGCCAGAGATGACCTATCATGTCATCAGGAACAGGTGCCGGCAGTGGCTGCGGCAACGCCACGCCATTAGCGGCTGCGGCGCCCGCCATGAGTTCGGGGAACAAGGCAAGCAACTCCCCTTGCATACCTCCCTCCACATCACTCGCGTCCCTTACGTATGGGAGGCTGCCTCGGGTGCCAACGTCTGACGCGGCAGATAGCTGGGCATCTTGTCTCGGGGTTGGAGGTTCTATCCCAACCCTGGAGTACAAGGGACCCCAAGGAGACGCAGCACTCCCTGTCACTCCCCGAGGGGGAGAGTGATACGTCTCTACTGGGGCTTCGAACAAGAGAGCTCCCGCCCCCTCCATGTAATCCTCAGTTTCCATCGGAAATGGAGAAGAGGCAAGAGAACTCTCGTCCGGCTCCAGCGCAACACTAAAACCAGGCCGTTCACCCCTGCTGCTCACCGCCTTACAACGAGAGCGAGCCGAGGCGAAGAGTCTGTGATGCAAATCCTCGGCCACCAGAGGAGCTGTCGGCCGACTGTCCACTGGCAGGGGAACCAGGGCCGGAACCTGGCCATCTCACAGGAGAAGGAGGCTCAACAGCCCCTCAGCGAGGCAAACTCACCACCGGGTGCCGCCCAGGTGTATCTGGCTGCCACGACCGCGGAGCCAGAGACACCCCACGACGCACGGAGGAGCGCCGATAGTGAAGCGCTGGTGGAGGGTAACGTTGTGAGCGTCTAGACCCTCCGACGGTGAAGACATTATCTCTTAGTTTTTTTCGTAAAATTGCAAGAGAGAAAAAAACAAAGATACAATGTCAATGTAGCTCCTTTCCAACAACTATTTCGGCACTAAACTTAAAGTGGTGTATACAGGCACTTTACAGTGGTGAAAATAGGGAAGGAGCTGTTAGTGTGGCCATGACCCTGCTTATGTAGAGGAGTGGATGTGGGTGTGGCCAGGCGGATGGGTGTGTACATGTGGAGAAAAATTATTCATTATTAGATTGGATAAAGGGATAGTTCCAAGAGAGCAGAGTGTAAGCTATACGATAATATAACAGGAGCCCTCAGTATCTCAGCAAGTTGCCTGAACCAAGGATAACTCAAGTTCAAGTTTCTCAAGTTTCTTTATTAGTTGTCATACAGAAATACAGGATACTTTTTTCTGTTTTGCTCCTGAGAGTGTGCTAGGTAGAAATAGATCATTATAAAAAGTATAAGTATAAAATAGAAAGTCAAGTACTTAAACAAGTGTGAACAAGACAAAAAATTTCAATATACATATGTACAATATACAATGCAGAGTAGTTACAATACAATATAAATGGGATGAGGTAGCTTGTGGTGCAATATACAATGCAGAGTGTTTACAATACAATATAAATGGGATGAGGTAAATGGGATGAGGTAGCTTGTGGTGCCACCTTGTGGTAAGTTAAGGTAAGGTGCAAGGCTTGGCTATGTGCAATGAGTTGCCAATAATATAATATATAAATATAAAGTGTGTTAGTGTCTAAAGTGTGTAAAGTGGGTGCTACAGTGAGTTGTCCATTTAAAGTGGGTGTGTACGTGTGGGTGTGTGTGCTGTGAGTGTGTTTGATGGTTTGTTACATAATGTTAATTGTCATTGAGCATCCTGATGGCCTGGGGATAGAAGCTCTTTCTGAGTCTCTCTGTGCCATGAGACTCCGGTATCGCTTGCCTGACCGCAGCAGTTCAAAGAGGCAGTTGTTTGAGTGGCTAGAGTATTTTATTATTCTCTTGGTCTTATTCTTACAACGCAGTAACACTGGTTAGAAACTGCTGGTCTGGGGTCTGTTTTGTAGTCATTATTGTCTGTCTGTCTATTAGGACGTGTCCCAGGAGGGCATCCCCATCATGCTGGTGGGAAATAAGAATGACATGAGAAATTTGGCCATACAGGAAGGTATCACCTGTGTTCCTACCAGCTATGGAGAGAGGCTGGCCATGGTGAGACTACACACACACACACACACACACACACACACACACACACACACACACACACACACACACACACACACACACACACATGCAAGCACGTATACCTATAACATACTGAATATCTCCCATGAAGGATATACATACATATATTGGTCTGTGCCTCACAAAGCTACAAATTAGCATCAGCCATCATCAGGGTGAAACACATACGTGGACACATACAGGACAAGGGACAGGACTATCTTCTGTCTATAGACCTGGGGAGTCACGTAATAATTCTAAGACCTGCCTGTTTCTGGAAACATTTTGGAAAAAAATCTGTGTTTTTTACATTTGAGGAAAAACAAGAAAAATGTCATGGGTACAAGACTGTGTACTAAATGCACTGGATATGATCAATATACCACAGAATACACTATAGGAATTATATACTCTATTACAGGATTCAGATTGTTTTTCAACTCTGTAGTTTTCATCTTTTCATGTAAATGTTCATAGCGATCAATGAAAACAAAGATGGCGGGTAACTGGTGTGACAGTGAGATAGCAAAGTCAAGTCAAGAGTTTTATTTGTCACGGCATACAAGTATACAATGAAATGCGGGGGGTCTTGCCCGCAACGATTGTGCATAATACAATAATAATAATAATATAATAAGAATCCAATAGAACGGCATTGTGCAATAATACAAGTAATAAAAGTAGGGCATATCGGTATATGTACATGAGTTTTTACAGAGCATGGTAGGACATGCTAGGTCCTGTGATAGTGCAATACACTGTTAGCTACGGATGAGGCACTGGGTCTTTATGTACACTGCTATACAATGCTATATTATACAATCTCAAGTTATACTATTCTTAAAGTGACCTTTCCTTTTGTAAAGTGACCATAAGTGTGAGCGTGTGCAGCATGAGTGTGTGTGTGCTCATGTTAAAGTGGTTGCTAGTGTGTGAGCGTGTACAGTGTGTTGTGTGTGTGCTCATGTGTGCTTGTGTGTGGAGAGTTCAGTGTTCAAGGCTCTGATGGCCTGGGGGAAGAAGCTGAGCCGAAGTCTCTCTGTCCTAGTTTCTGGTGTTCGCAGGCGTTTGCCTGACCGCAGCAGCTTGAACAGGCTGTTGTTGGGGTGGTGAGGGTCTTTCATTATTCTGCAGGCTCTGGATTTGCACCTCTTGTTATATAGGACCTGCAGGGGTGGTAGTGCAATACCCGTGGTACGCTCGCTGTAGGGCCTTCTTGTCCTGTGCCGTGCTGTTTCCATACCAGGCAGTGATGTTTCCAGTCAAGATGCTCTCTACAGCTCCGGAGTAGAAGGACTGGAGTATCTTCCCAGATACTCTGAACTCCCTTAACTGTCTCAGGTGGTAGAGGCGCTGCTTCGCCTTTTTTACGACTGAGTCTATGTGTGTTTTCCATGTCAGATCCTCTGAGATGGACCCCCAGGTACTTGAAGCTGCTGCTCACCCTGTCCACGGTAGCCCCGTTTATCCTCAGTGGTGTGTGTGTCCCCTGCTGTCTTCTCCTAAAATCCACGATCAGCTCCTTGGTTTTACCAATGTTCAGGAGCAGGCTGTTGTCCTGGCACCAGCGTTCCAGTACCTCAACCTCCTCCCGGTAGGCCTACTCGTCGTTGTCCGAGATCAGCCCCACCACCACTGTGTCGTCCACACTATGGAGTTGGAGCTGAACTTGGCCACACAGTCATGTGTGTATAGTGAGTGAGTACAGCAAGGGGCTCAGAACACAGCCCTGGGGGGACCCGATGCTCAGGGTGATGGTGTTGGAGGTCTGACCCCCCACCCTGACCGCCTGGGGCCTTTCACTCAGAAAGTCCAGTATCCAGGCGCTCAGAGCAGAGCTCAGACCCAGCTCGATCAGCTTGTCCACCAGTCTGGTGGAGACTATGATGTTGAACGCTGAGCTGTAGTCAATGAACAACAGTCTCACATAGCCCCCCTTCTGGCGGTCTAGGTGAGAGAGGGTGCTGTGCAGTACTTGGGAGACCGCATCATCAGTGGACCTGTTTGGCCTGTATGCAAATTGCATAGGGCCCATATCATTGGGGAGGGAGGCACAAATGTGATCCTTAACCAGCCTCTCAAAACATTTCATGGCCACAGAGGTGAGTGCCACCGGTCTGTAGTCATTGAGACCTGTTGGGGAGGATTTCTTTGGTACCGGGATAATGGTAGACACCTTGAAGCAGGCAGGTACCACGGATTCCGCCAGGAATAGATTAAATATGGTGGTGAACACAGGGGCTAGCTGGTTAGCACAGGACTTAAGTATGCGCCCTGTTATCCCATCTGGGCCAGCAGCCTTCCTGGTGTTCACCCGCATAAATGCTCTTCTCACACTGTGTTCCGTCAATGAGAGAGCGTCCCAGCCCCCCCGCGGATGCCCCCCCCCCCTCCACGACAGCCGGCGCGCCAGTGACGTCACTAGCCGGTGAGCTAGCTAGCTGTTTGCACCAAACCGTGCGTAGAAGGAGTTGGGTTTGTCCGCGAGAGGCGTCGCCGCTCCCCTTTGAGGGGGCGCTGACTTTGTAGTCAGTTATCGTCCGCAGTCCCCACCATAAGCCTCTTGTGTCATTCTGTGCCATTTGTGCCTCCATCTTGTCAGCATACGTCCTCTTAGCAAGTTTAACAGCCTTGCGCAGAGTATAGACTGTTGCCTTGTACTCCTTCGGGATATCAACGTCAGAGTAGTTGTGCTCTTGTGATTGGGCTTATGGGTATTGTAGTAGTTACCATGGAAACTAGTAAAGATTAGGATATAAAACACTTTTTCTTAAAGATGAATTAAATAATCTATACCTTCGTCAAAGATTATGAACGTGCATAATACAATAAGTCAGTACTGATAGTTTGAGCTTCACTGAGCAGCTGCAATGGGGGGATATCGCAGTGGAACCTCACTCCCCAGGTCTATAAAAACTGCAAGACATGTTAGATCAGTGCTGGTCTAAGTAGGGCTCACAGACCAGGCTCTCCACAAAGCTTTTTTTTTTTGCCAGAGGCTACAGCCATAGAGAAAACTCTCAGGGAACCAGAAGGGCATTACGGAGCTCTGTTATGCTGGCTTTGTGAAAGAAAGAAAAAAGAAAAAACCTTTGTTTTTTTCCACAGACCTACAACGCTCTGTTCTGTGAGACAAGTGCCAAAGATGGATCCAATGTCATTGAAGCTGTGCTGCACCTGGCCAGGTTTGAGTCTACGTAATGATGTATAGTTCAACACAAATAGATCCACGACAGACAGACAGACAGACGGATTCATTGATTGTTTGACTGACTGCAAGAACACATGCAATACACACATATAGTCATATAAGCATGTCATTTGCACTTAAAAAAGGGCAATTTAGAAACAGTGAAAAACTTAAAAGCTCCTACCAGTACAAGTGCATAGCCAATATCTGTACTGCCCTCTAGTGTTTGAGATTGAATACTCCTTCCTACTTCTCCTTTCCCGCACAGAGAGGTAACCAAGCAGGTCCGTGTAGATGGGAGCCAAGAGGTTGTGACCCCTCTGACCGTTTCCAAGAAGAAACAACACGTAGCCTGCTGCACCTGATCTGACTTCACATGAACTCAATACAACAGCAAACAAAGAACCTCAACTGCTTTACTGGACACCAAACACACGCACGTGTGACACAGTGACGTTTAACAGACCTCTGTGGAAGTGCATGACCTCTGTGGAAGTGCAGCAACTGATCAATTATCGTGATTATCACCGTTTTCGCAATCATCATCATTATCATCATCAGTATCATTCAGTGGATTCTTTGAGACGGCTTTGGAACAGGGCATCTGTGCAGAGTTGGAACATCACAACAAGTCTACTATGCATCCATACAAAAGAGAAAATTATTACTTACTCTTTGGACCCAAGCAGCTGTTCTGCCAATGGAGCAGAGCTGTATAGACCTGTTCGCTGTATACAAACATACCGTGTTCGAGCCAATCAACAATAGCATTTGCAGGCGCTAAAAAAGTATGACGGGGCTGCGCTAAAAAAGTACGATGGGGCTCTATGGAGAAACCATGACAACGGCTGGATGTCATTTAGCCAAATCAGCATGGCTGTGAGTGTGAGTCTTTCACCTTTTACATATTTAGCTTTGGCATGGATTGATTGTTTAGATCGCTAGCATGGCTAACAAATGCAAATATATTGTAGTCTGCCCCGTTGTTCTGACCAGGATTACATTAATTTTGCCCCCTTGATGCACGCGCACACTGAGTCTGAATTGGACAGCGAACAGGTCTATAGAGCAGAGCTGTATAGATAATAATAATAATAATAATAATAATAATAATAATAATAATAATAATAATCATAATAAACTGGACTATTGAAGAAGTCTTTATTCATCATGCAGTGACACACACATGCAATATATTCTTTTGGGTCGCTGATGAAATTGAGTCTCTGCGCTTGACCCATCCCGTCGTCCTTCAGCTGTCCGTCTTCTTCAGGGATGCGACAGCATTAGCGATCTGTTGTGCATGTTTTTCCATTGGTTTTATCTTATCGGGCGGGGAAACCCTTGCGAGCACGGGGAGAACATGCAAACTCTACACAGAAAGGCCCGGGAGATACCCCACCTGGGTACCTGGCAATGGAACGTAGAAACCTGGTCCCCAAGCAGGAATCGAACCCTGGACCTTCTAGCTGTGAGGCGACAGTGTTAACCACTACACCACCGTGCCGCCTTAGAGCTGTATAGAGGTTATGCTATGAGATGCTGTGCATCCCTTAGCCTTACCTTGGTGTCCGTGTCGTCTGGTTTATGAATCCTTAAGTTATAATAGCATATAATAGCACAATAGATGTTAGAATGATCATGTGTTCTAGTCCGTCCGGTCTGAACCTCGTTCTTATGGGAACATGTCTTCACACTGGGTCTAGTCATTTTACACATGATGCTCTTACACTACACTACATGTATATTCTGTACAGATAGTGAGCACAGAGTAATTGCAAACAAAGATATAGTCAAACGTGTACTTAAGTAAACTTAGAGATATGTGATCGAATAGTAGCTCTTAATACCGGTAGTATGAAAGTCTGGTTTCTACTTAAAAGTATAAAAGTACTTGATGTTGAATGTACTTATGTCGAAGAAGTAAAATTACACATACTCATTATTAATGTATTTCAGTGCTTAGGAGTGTTCTGCCCTCAGACCATTGGCCTCTAAAGGTTATGCTGAAGTGGTTGATGGTCACCTTACACTCTTATTACGAACTCATAAAGTTGGCTGGCTTGAACTTTGAAAGAGTATAATTGAATCAACTTAAACAAAAAAAAAATGTCTACAAAACCTTTTTTTCCAAGGAACAAACGTTCGATAATATAGTGGAGCAACAAGTACGACATCTGTAGCACCTCAAAACTATTCCCAAGTATGGTATTTGAGTAAAAGTACTTGGTAATTTTGTGTAATTGGAAAGTGAAGTACGGTATTGTATTTTTTATTTTCTTCATTTCAACCTTTATTTAAAATCGTAAGCTTCTGAGGTTTCCCTCATTTACAGAAACGACGATTGTACAAATGTAAACAGTACATAATAAAAGCAATATTCACAGAAAATGAAACACAACACAAAACACGACAATAAAAATAAAAAACGTTTTAAAAGTTTTTTTTAAATCAGCTAAAACAGTTACAGGTAGTCACACAATGGTCTGAAATAATACGTTTAAACATACCAAGGGAAGGGAGAACCTCCAACTTCAGAGAGAGTTGGAGGACATTCCAAGAGTTAGAGCCATCAAAGGGAAACGCTGACTTTGCTAGATCAGAACAAACTTGAGGGACCCTAAGAACCATCCAGTAATTTGATCGAGTTGAATAGGTTCCAATATTCCAATATAACAGTGAAGAGATATAAACAGGTTATTTACCAATAACGGCTTTAAAAATAAATGAATACCAGTGTTTGTTGCGCCTTTCTGCAAGAGAAGGCCTGGCCAACCCACCCTATCATACAGGACACAATGTATGTGATGATGAGAGAGGATAGTAGTATGTGATGGAGTGTAAATATTTGTAATAAAATAATATAGTGCTCCAGTAGCACACCATGTTACCGCGCTGCGTCGCGGGACTCCGTGCTGCGTCACGGATCTGGTTGACTCCGAGTTCGATTCCCGGACTCGCCGTCATTTGCCGAATGTCTCCCCCTGCTCTCTCTCCCGTTTCACCCTACAACTGTCGGTCATGCTTGACCAGAAAAGCGATAAACGCTAAAAAATAAAGTTAAAAAAATAAAATAAAATAATAATAATATATGTATGGTATTGTGGAAGATCAGAATGATAGTGTTTCGCGGGACAGTCCCGATATTGGGACGTTTGTCCCGCGTCCCGCTACAACAAAACAATGTCCCGCAATTCAAAGATAAAAAAAAAAATATATTATTTTTTATTTTTTATCTTTCAAAGATTATTATTTAAATTTTTTTTTAAATGTTGTTAATTGAATGCCTCGTTCCAATACCCTCTTATATTTAAAATAAAAAAATCGGGCGACGTCACAAACCAATGCATTGTGCAGCCGAGCAATAGTATCCAGCTGCAGGACCACAGCACGGACACACTCAGGACCGCGACACTTTGCGGACCCACACTCTCCAGACCCTCGCTCCCATTGGCTGATTTGGGTCACGTGACTGTCCCACCCAATGGCTGAATTGGAGTGGGGCGGTCACGTGACCCAATTCAGCCAATGGGAGCGAGGGTCTGGAGAGTGTGGGTCCGCAAAGTGTCGCGTTTGTGAGTGTGTCGGTGCTGTGGTCCTGCAGCTGGATGCATCTCCAGCCGAGGCTGCCGGCCAGCTCACTCGAGTCTCGCGAGTTGCGCTGCCTGTCACCTGTCCGAGCGAGGGCGGGGCGCCTGTTACTGTTCCGCAACTGTAAGTTACTTCCGGGGTAGGCCTGATTGGCCCCGACAGGCACGTGACAGGCGCGGCCACGCCCCGCGGCAGCCTCAGGACGCGCAACGAGGCTGCTGAGAGCTGTCGCGCGGAAATAGGCTGTCTATTGCCTCGCGCTGCAACGCGGAAATAGGCTGTCTATTGCCATTCTCTAAGACAAACTCTAACCTTAACCAGCTCCTTAACAGCGCCTAAACTTAACCCTTTAACCTTAAGCAACGCCGAAACTATGCCTAACCATGCCTAACCTTAACCATAAGGCATAACCAACTCCGAAAGAATATTGCCATTCTCTAAGACAAACTCTAACCTTAACCAGCTCCTTAACAGCGCCTAAACTTAACCCTTTAACCTTAAGCAACTCCGAAACTATGCCTAACCTTAACCTTAACCATGCCTAACCTTAACCATAAGGCATAACCAACTCCGAAAGAATATTGCCATTCTCTAAGACAAACTCTAACCTTAACCAGCTCCTTAACAGCGCCTAAACTTAACCTTTCTAACCATAACCAACTCCGAAACAATGCCTAACCTTAACCAACTCCGAAACAATGCTTAAAGTTAACATGCCTAAACTTAACGGCGAACGAATGCACGTTAAAAAAAAAAGAAAAAAAATTGAAGGGAATCGAACTTGCCAGCAACGGACGGTAGGATCCACACCAATGCAGCGCTGCCAATTGAGCTATTTCTGGATAGTGAAAAAGGGCGTATTACTGCTACATAATGCTGCCGCGGAGCGTGCCGCGCGGCAGAGAAAGTTGCGCGTCCTGAGGCTGCCGCGGGGCGTGGCCGCGCCTGTCACGTGCCTGTCGGGGCCAATCAGGCCTACCCCGGAAGTAACTTACAGTTGCGGAACAGTAACAGGCGGCCGGGGCAGCTGTATGTGTGACGTCAGTCACTCGAGTAGTCAGAAGAAAGACCGCCAATATTACTGATACAAGTTGTTTAGCTAGCTAAGAAAAACAAGGAAATGGAGGCAAAAAAAGAGAGACTTTGCTCATATAACAGAGAATGGGACAAGAAGTATACGTGGCTGAGATCCGTTTCAGATGATCCCCAAAAGGTAGAATGCAGGATCTGCCACAGGAGCTTCACCATCACCCATGGAGGAGAGGGGGACGTCACGTATAGTTGTTCAGAGGAGCGCCTCTTCAGCAAGTCTGGCCCGACTATTGAGAACTGAATCAGAGGGTCGGTTTGTTATAATAACAGAATACACAGGGAGTATCGCCGGGACACTGTCCAGAGGGAAGGGGGCAATAGAATCTGGAGGCTAATATCCCCAAAACCGGAGGTGAGTTTAAGATTAATAACAAAATGAGCTATATATAGCCTACCGTATGCGTCGAATATGATATAAAGGCATTTAAATAATAAATAAATGTCTTTAATTTTAATTAGCAAAAAAAATATATATATATATACTTCCTGCCCCTACGTGTCCCGCAAAAGCAGTGCTGCTGTCCTGCGACTGAACCATTTTGACCTGGTCACCCTACTCATGGTGTCAGTCTGCATCTCATGGGTAATTTGAAGAGTGAGGTCTGAGTGGTTTTAAGTGTCACGCCAACATTATGGGAAATGCGCTTACCATCTTTTCCAGAGTCAGACAAGAAGATAACATACAAATTTCCTCTCTGTGTGTTCAGTAGAAACCTATCCGGCTGCAAGCTAGCCTAGCTTAGCACAAATTAATGGAAGTGGATACGCACCACTGGCTTAGCTTAAAACCCCAGGAGGGGTGTCATTAATTTGTGCTAAGCAAGGATAGCTTGCAGCCGCAAAGCATGCTGGGGTGGAGGGAGTGGCCAACTGTCTAGGGGTTCCCAAAGTTTTCAGGCCGCGACCCCCGAAATAACGGTGTCAGAGAGCCGCGACCCCCACTATTATAGGAGGTTAAAAAAAATATGTACAAAAATATAAATGTATACTTTATTTTTATTTTTTTATAAATGAAAATGTATGGTTCAAACATGCAAACGTTCAAACGCACACACACTAATAAGCATTGGAGGCTTTTAACCAGGGCCGGACTGGGGAAATCATTCAGGCCAGGAAATATAGTGCGAAATATAACCCCAGTCAGGCCACTTTTTAAGCAGGGGGTCTGGGGGTCCCCCAGCAGGAAATGTTTTGTTACAAAGACTTAATTTCCTGCATTCTGGTGCAGGATTTTTTTTATTTGTACCCTTTAAATGCCAGTGTTTGTGATGGCATCACAAATTATTGTTAAAAAACAGGCTAGCATATGTATGATTAGCAACAACACTGATTTTGATGGATTTTCAGTTTTTTTGTAATGTCAGATTGAAAATAATACAATCTTTTATTCAACTTCAGCTCTGATCATAAGATATTCCTTTATTGATCCCCTTGGGGAAATTCCAGTGACACACACATACAGCTCATCGTCTCATTAACAACATCATATCACAATCATAAAATGTTTACAGTAACAACGGCACAACATAAATTCAAACAGACATGTACATTTGTTGACACATAGAAAGCCTGAGACACCATATGCGATAACACCACATATTCATTTTATAATTCTAACCCTTTAAATGCCACTGTGTGTGATGGCATATATTTGCAATATCAAATGCAAAGTAGATTTTTCTGGGGGGGATTCTTACAGGCTTATGTGTCAATGATTAGCAACAACACTGATTTTGATGGATTTTTTGTTTTTTGTAAGGGTCCCGCCTCCACCAATCACATGCGTATGGGGGTAGATTTCTATCAAAAATAAAGAAACGCAAAAGTAGAATCCACAATCGTAAAAACGATCCACACACACACCTCAGAATCCACAATCGTAAAAACGATCCACACACACACACCTCTCAATTTGTGTTTCACAAATCATAAAAACACGCTTGATTTGCTTAGATTTACGTACGGAATTCTAAAAACAGCTTGATCTGATTAGATTTACGTACGGAATTCTAAGGACACGCTTGATCAACTTGGAGTTACGTACAGAATTTTGAGACAAATATTTCGCTGTTTTCCCCGCGGGGATTCGTGTGTGAAGCTTCTTCTTCTTCGGCGCTACCGAACACGGCCCGAGGTGTCTTCGGCTCATGAGCGCTACCAGTGGCCAAAATCGCACATTATCTTTAGCTCTAGGCATCAACATTTCATTATGAAAATGAATGCTCAAAGTAAATATATATAGTACCATTTTGAAGATAACAACTAGGGCTTTCAAATGATATAAAATATCTGTATGATTATTGTTACAAAGGGTCAGATTAAACCGAATATATATATTTATTTATGGATATATATTGCATAATATTTGTATATCGTTTGATATCCCTTGTATATTCTTTGTACATATACACGGAATGTCCCTTTAACCTAGTAGTTACACAGCCCATAATATTTCATTCTCCTATTGGATGGCGTGCCACCAGGCGCCAGTGACTTACCCCCTAGAGTCGACTTGAAAGCTGCCGACGAACATGCCCTTACTAGCCCCAGCTCCGCGCAGGAATACGGCTACCGAAAGCAGAGCGGCACTACTTATCCCCCGTATATATAAATATGGCGCGGCGAATACAGAACTTCCTTTTCAGTTCGCCTTGTCCCGTTCAGTCTCGTTCAGTTCCAATTATCCAAGTGACGTCTCTCCCCATTACGCAACGTGGGCAGAGTAGGGCTCGTATTGCCCCAAATAGAGTCGTGTTTATCCTACTACGTTTGTTTAACGTATCGTTCGCTATTTATTAGTAAAGGCCTTCATTACGAGTCAAAGACCACGTGAAGTGGGTAATTGTGTGTCTACATAGAGCACTTATTGCCGCGTGCTAATAAGGATAGTAACGTCAAGTTCAACTGTGAACTACCGTGCACCACGGAGGATACCTACACCGGTGATTGCAGAGCCACCTTCCGGCAGGATTATTGCTTTTGACTGTGGCTGCTGGAGCAGAGAACCGCCTACCCCGCTGCTACTGTGGGATCTACACATGCCCGTGAGGACATCATTCGAGCCCGTCTCTGTTGGAGCAGAGACCCCACGGCTTCCACCTGCGCTGCTGCACACTGGAATTACAGCGGCTGCTTTTCCCCGCGGAGCAGGGAGTAATATACCGTATCCAGGTGCCTTGTTGAAGCCCCTGTTGAACCCATTGACTTTGTATAGAGCATTGCCTCCCCCTGCTGGCTTACAACCGGTAGTACCCCTTTCCAGTATCTCCCCTGAGTACCAGAGATAATTACTAATATTCACTATTGATTTGCCTATGCACATTCGATTTGCCTTATAAGCGCATTCAAGTAATGTAATATCCCACCTTTGATGTAATAAATATTCTAAACAAGTATTTGTGTGGAAACCGTGTTATTGTGGAGAAGTTCTCATCTGATATACCTGTGTACGGTATTGGCCAGTAATGTACATAATACGGTAGTGGTTTAATGATACCATACTTGATTAATACAGTCAGGGAATTGTACCCCTCAGTTACAATTATCATGATTATTATTATTAATATCTTTCATATTTGATACAGAAATTATTACAAAAATCTTGTCCGGCCACCACATTTCAACAAACAACTGCATTTTCAACCACTTTACTGACAAGCTAGCAGGGAAATTAGAGGGTATGGGATATAGACAATTATGTGGGCAATATAGAACAGCTGACAGATTAGAAATATAATTTATTGTTCAAAAGTTATGATAATTATAGTGATAGTAATAAAACAATTCCGTCTGAAAATTTACTTGAATGGGTTTATGATGAATATCTGTTTGTGGGTATGCTCAAAGTAATATATTATTCATATCTTTCATATTTGCTACAGAAATGATTACAAAAATCTTGTCCGGCCACCACATTTCAACAAACAACTGCATTCTGAATTAATTTAGCCTTGTAGTTTTCTAATCCCATCGTTTATTAGTTATATTTGTATTGATTAAACATAAGTCAGTTACTGTACATGACACTGTACATGTCAAATATGCTAAGGTAATTAGCTTTAACTTATTGCTTATGGAGCAGTGTCCCCATTTATCCCAGAGGAGTTGATGAACACTGCAGCTGTATTATGTAAGAAATACATACAGTATATAATAATTGTATATAATAATTGTAAAGTGTTTTGATGTTTTTTTTGTTGTTTTGGTGTAAATCTAATCTAATATATAATCTATAAATGCTATATGATCTGATAAAGTATACAGTATTCACATAAGGTGCTATAGGTTCCTAGTTGGAGCTCTGGCAGCAGTCCCTGCCCACTGTTGTGGAGCTGGTATTTCAGTTCAGAGTTTTTATTTGCCACATGGAATCATACAATCATAGTTTCTTCATTACACAATCATAAATAGTCATTCCATGGACAAAAGGAGCAGGAAGAAGAATAAATCGTATAGTTACCTGCCCCTTATTCCTAAACTAACAAGTATTTACTTAATGGTCGGTGTACAACCTAATTTACACAAATAATCATTTATACCATTATAAAAGAAACACACAATCCACAGTTAAACAAGAAAAAATTAAATAATAATGATAAAGAATAAAAAAAATCTCACTATTCAGATCACATTTGATTTTCATACTGACTAAATATTTTTTTTTTATAATTTTTTTTGAATTGATAAACACTATTACATCCCTTAAGCTCGCTATGGAGAGAATTCCACAACTTTACACCAATAACTGAAGGACACATCTGTTTAAGTGTGGTACGTGCAAACTGATGTTTAAAATTGTATTTTCTCCTACTAAACTCACTTTCTAAATGAAAAAGATTTAGTAGTTTTTCTGGCAGTGTATTATTTCTTGCCCTAAACATAATTAACATTGTTTGAAACTTAACCATGTCTTCAAGTTTAATTATTCTAGATTTAATAAATAATATATTTGTGTGTTCTCGATAACTCACTTTATGTGTGATTCGTACAGCCCTCTTCTGTAGTATATATAATGGTTTTATATTAGTCCCATAAGTATTCCCCCATACTTCAACACAATAACTGATATAAGGTGAGATGAGTGAGCAGTAGAGTGTTCTCATTGCCTCATACTCTAACACATCCTTTACTTTATTCATAACAAAAATACTCTTGGACATCTTTTTTTTTAATGTGTGCTATGTGCGATTTCCATGTTAATTTATCATCCATAATCACACCAAGAAAACAAAATTCATTAACTCTCTATATCAACTCCATCTATGGTCAGTACTATATTTTCATCTAGTTTTCGATTGCCAAAAATCATAAATTTAGTCAAACCATTGCTTTAGCTTTGTCATTTCATACACAATATATTCAGCTAGTTCCTTTTAAATTATTTCCAGAGCAAAAAAAATTTGTATCATCAGCAAACAAGACAAACTGTAATAGTTTTGAAACATCACAAATATCATTAATATATAAAAGAAAGAGTCTGTGCCCCAAAACCGAACCTTGCGGTACCCCACATTCAATTTTCATGTGCTCAGATTTGACATCTGCCAAATGAAGGACTGGCCGAGGCGGTTAGTTGAGTGTGGGGGCGGGGGCTTCTCATCTTGACTAGCTCGTCATAGAGGGGGTGGGAGGGATTCTCCAGGATAGCAGCCAGCTTCCTTCCCCTCCTCCTCTCTGCCTTTAGATTGGCAAGAGTATAGGGTTTTAGGATGAGGTGGAGGTGGTGGAGTCTATAAGTTCCTTGGGGTACACCTGAACAATAAACTGGACTGGTCGGACAACACAGAGGCCCTCTACAGGAAGGGACAGAGCAGGCTGTTCTTCCTGAGGAGACTCGGGTCCTTTAATGATTTATGAAACACAGATTGAGAGGTGTGTGTGTGGATCGTTTTTACGATTGTGGATTCTACTTCTGCGTTTGTTTATTTTTGATAGACCTCTAAGAAGAAGAAGCGTCACACACGAATCCCCGTGGGGAAAACAGCGAAATATTTGTCTCAAAATTCTGTACGTAACTCCAAGTTGATCAAGCGTGTCCTTAGAATTCCGTACGTAAATCTAAGCAAATCAAGCGTGTTTTTATGATTTGTGAAACACAAATTGAGAGGTGTGTGTGTGTGGATCGTTTTTATGATTGTGAATTCTGAGGCGTGTGTGTGTGGATCGTTTTTACGATTGTGGATTCTACTTTTGCGTTTGTTTATTTTTGATAGAAATCTACCCCCATACATGCGGCTCCCTTTGTGTGTGTGTGTGTGTGAGCAAGAGAGAGAGAGAGAGCGAGAGAGATAGTTCTCCAACTTGTGTGAGTTGCAGTGATCTCCTGGTTGTTCCCCACCTAGGTTATCTAACTTTTGCCCGCTGCAACTAGAAACACTGGCCTGGCCTGCTTCAGTTCAGTGGCCTGACTGCATAAACAAAAATATTTTGGAATTTTTTATTTTTTTGGGAGATCATCTGGCGACCCCCCCCCCCCCCCTGCGGGGAACCACTATTGCACTGTATGTGCTGACCCTCTGCAGCAGTCTCAGTGGCAGCATTTGAAGCCGTTGCTGTTGCCATCTGGTGGTAGAAAGGTGTACTACACCAATGACTACATGAAAGTCAATGGAGAATGCTGGACATTTATTCCCCCAAAATACTTGATTTGATTTGATTTGATTTGAAATCTTTATTTCGAACATGCAATGAATACAAACAAACAATAACAAAAGCAAAACACAACTCAATCTACATGTTCGAAAAGGAGTAGGAAGTAGTATACACTTATTTAATCCTACCCCTTTTCCACTACTCAAATGAGTGTACTATTTTAAAACATAAATATAAAACATAAATATATATATATATATACTTTGTTGTACACAGCGATTTACTGTGATCTATCTTTTTTATATAATTGACAACTGACATTGTATGTTACACCAGAGCACTGTAAAATGTTGAAACACACTGTAAAAAGACGTAAGTTGTAATTTAGCATATTTTCTTTTTTGTGTGAGAGAATGTCAGATTCAACCATTCTATCTAATCATTCTGGTCATGCTGGACCTACAAAAAGCCTTCGACACTGTCAATCACTCCATTCTGATTGACAAGCTAAAAGCAATGGGTTTTGAATGATAGTCTATCAGTGAGATGGATGCAATCCTACCTGGAGGGGAGAGAACAGATGGTGGAGGTAAACGGTACCCTATCCCCCCCCCCTCACAGTGAGCTGTGGTGTTCCACAAGGAAGCATACTAGGACCGCTACTGTTCCTAATTTATGCAAATGACATGTCGTCAGCTTGTGACTGCAACTTGTTCTTGTTCGCAGACGACTCAGCCCTGCTGGTCTCTGACAAGAACAAGTTACAGGTTGAAAAAACCCTCAGCTCGGAACTAGGCAAAATCTGCATATGGCTCGCTGATAACAAACTATCATTACACATGGGCAAAACAGAGTCCATTCTCTTCGGTTCAAATAACAAACTCAGCAAGACCGACGGCTTCCCAGTTACAGTGGGTGACAATATTGTCACAAGGAAAGATGAAATTACCTACCTGGGCTCCATCCTAGAGGCTAATCTTTCCTGTGACAAAATGGCATCCAATGTAATAAAAAAAGTCAACCAACAAACTCGATTCTTGTACCGGATCTCCTCTCTGGTAAACAAGAACACCCTGAAGACTCTGGCAGGAGCACTCATACAAGGGTACTACGACTATGCTTGCACCTCATGGTACCAAAGCACCTCAAAGGCGCTAAAAACTAAATTACAAACATCTCAAAACAAACTGGTCAGACTACTGCTTGACCTTACTCCTAGAACCCACCTCACCCCTGCCCACTTTGACAACCTAGGATGGCTTAGAGTAGACGACAGAGTACAGCAACTTGCAATGGGCCTGGTCTACAAGATACACTACACGATCAAGGTACCCATGTACATGTCAAAATACTTCCCAAAGGTCAGTGAATACCACGATCACAACACCAGAGGGAGCTCCACAAATCATGTTAAACCCAGATTCGGCTCAAACAAGGGACTAAACACGTTTCGCAATTATGCCACATCAATGTGCAACGCCCTACCCAAAGCTGTAAAGGAATGTGAATCAGAATCACTACCCACTTTCAAAGACAATCTCAAAGAACACCTACGGGAGACTGCAATTCGAAACTGGCCCATGTAAATGTCCTAACCCAACCCCCTCCAATGTACAGTAAATGACCAAGTATGGTTTGCAATATTCCAATGTACAGTTTTGCTTGTACAGTTGTACAGTGTTCCCCCCCCACCCCTCCTGCCCAACTCCCCCCCCCCCCCCCCCCCCATCCACCCAACCACCTCCAATGTACAGCCCCCACCCCACCTACCCAACCTCCCCCAATGTACAGTTTTTACGTCAAATGTATATACTCTTTTCTGGACTCTTTTTGTATCACAAACAGTACTGTATTTGCAAATCTGGTATGTCATAAATGTATAGATGTAGCAGTACTGTAAATCTGTATGTCATATATGTCCTGATGAATTGAAAATGGGGGACCCTGATGTAAACAAGACGAAAGTCTTTCTCTGGTCTGCATCCCCTTAACAATTGTCTGTATTGAGCTGTACTGTATTGTACCCATTCTGCAATCTGTTAATAAAGTTTTCAATCAATCAATCAATCAATCAATCAATCAATCACTTATCCTATTCTATCTAACCATTATCCTATTCTATCTAATCATTCTCCTATTCTATCTAATAATTCCCCTATTCTATCTAACCTATTCTGTCTAACCATTCTCCTATTCTATCTAACTTATTTTATCTAACCATTCTCCTATTCTATCTAACCATTCTCCTATTCTATCTAATCTATTATATCTAACCATTATCCTATTCTATCTAACCATTATCATATTATCTAATCATTCTCCTATTCTATCTAATCATTCTCCTATTCTATCTAACCATTCTCCTATTATATCTGGACCCCAGTAATAGTAGCCTATGCCTGTGGCAATGGCTAATGGGGATCTGAATAAACTAAACTAATATCTAATCATTCTCCTATTCTATCTAACTTATTCTATCTAACCATTCTCCTATTCTATCTAACCTATTCTATCTAACCATTCTCCTATTCTATCTAACCTATTCTATCTGATCTATTCTATCCATCTATTCTATCTAACCATTATCCTATTCTATCTAACCATTATCATATTATCTAATCATTCTCCTATTCTATCTAATCATTCTCCTATTCTATCTAACCTATTCTATCTAACCATTCTCCTATTTTATTTAACCCATTCTATCTAACCATTCTCCTATTCTATCTAACCTATTCTATCTGATCTATTCTATCCATCTATTCTATCTAACCATTATCCTATTCTATCTAACCATTATCATATTATCTAATCATTCTCCTATTCTATCTAATCATTCTCCTATTCTATCTAACCTATTCTATCTAACCATTCTCCTATTATATCTGGACCCCAGTAATAGTAGCCTATGCCTGTGGCAATAGCTAATGGGGATCCGAATAAACTAAACTAAACTAATATCTAATCATTCTCCTATTCTATCTAACTTATTCTATCTAACCATTATCCTATTCTATCTAACCTATTCTATCTAACCATTCTCCTATTCTATCTAACCTATTCTATCTAACCATTCTCCTATTATATCTAACCTGTTCTATCTAACCATTCTCCTATTTTATTTAACCTATTATATCTAACCATTCTCCTATTTTATTTAACACATTCTATCTAACCATTCTCCTATTCTATCTAACCTATTCTATCTGATCTATTCTATCCAACATATTCTATCTAACCTATTCTATACAACATAATATATTATCCAACATAATATCCAACCTATTCTATCCAACCTATTCTATGCAACATATTCTATCTAACATATTCTATCCAACCTATTATATGCAACATATTCTATCTAAAATATTCGATCAAATCAAATCAAATTTATTTGTAAGGCCCGACAACACACGTTAATGTCCCCATGGGCCGTACACATCTTCTTTAAACAAGTCAAGAAGAAACATAACAATACGTCAAGAACAGAACAAGAACACCATAAGGTCCAACAAATTTAAAATAAATGCAAATAAATGAAAGAATGCAAGCACTCCCAGACATACCCCACGCGAAGGTAAGGAAAAACTCACTAAAACCTAACAATAGGGAAAAATGCTCCACAGGCAGTGTGGAGGAGAGAAACCTTAGAAGGGCCATTCAAGGGGGGATCTCCCTTCTTAGATGTCGGTGATAGTAGTGTTGCAGACTAACAGTTGGTAAGCATGCACTCAAGTGTGTAGTGAAACACAGATGAGTGCATGCAATAGCAACTGAACATTTTGAAAGATTAAAGTGGAGATGAAGCAGTGAACAATGTGATCCTAGTTTGTTTGTTGTGTAACTTGTGTAAGACAGGGTCCTATAATAAAATGTGAACTCCTGCTTATTTGTCTGAAAAATCAAATATAATTACCCGGCTGGTGCTGCTAACTAACTTGCCATCGCTCCGGGAGCTAACGCTGGTACCTGGAGCTAGGTAGCCAGCAGGCTAAATGGTCCCGTCGCTCGGCTGGTTGAACTGGAGCTAGGTAGCCAGCAGGCTAAATGGTCCCGTCGCTCTGCTGGTTGAACTGGAGCTAGGTAGCCAGCAGGCTAAATGGTCCCGTCGCTCGGCTGGTTGAACTGGAGCTAGGTAGCCAGCAGGCTAAATGGTCCCGTCGCTCGGCTGGTTGAACTGGAGCTAGGTAGCCAGCAGGCTAAATGCTCCCGACGCTGAACTGCCTGCGCCCGGTGCGCAAGTCTGTCTGTCGAAGACCGAGGGAACCGCTTCAGCTGATTAGTGGTATTCAACTAAACTAACCTACACTGTAGCACTCAACACTTTATGGACATTGTTACTCAGCTGATAGAGTTGTGCCCTTCCTGAACTTGTAAGTCGCTTTGGATAAAAGCGTCAGCTAAATGACTAAATGTAAATGTATTCCCCCTCAAATGTATATACTCTATTATTACTAGATCTGGTATGTCATAAATGTCTAGATGTAACATTACTGTCTATATCATGTACCTATAAGTCGCTTTGGATAAAAGCGCCAGCTAAATTGCCGCTCTGCAAGGTGAGCCGAAGCGCCGAATGAAAATCATGGCGGATTAGGGCGGTTACATAAATCCGCAAGCTCTGCCGCTCCGCTCTGCGGTTGCTGCGCCTGCCGCGGGGCGTGTCGCAGCCAATCAGGGAAAACGCGGAAGCAAAGGCAGCACTGCTCCGCTGTTATTAAGCAATAGGCCGCCTGGCTCTGCGGCTCTGCAGATACCCCCTATTGATATACACCAAACCAACACGTGACGTCAGCAACAAAATGGCGGCGCACATGTTCATAAATGCTACATAAATGGACATTACAAATAGTTTTTTCTTAGAAACACCTTATTTTTATAACGTGATTTTTGTCTGTGGTTTATCTAAATACTAATTTGATGCTATGACTATGTGTTTATCGCTATGCTTCATCTCCCCTTTAAAGTTAGAGCTGATAGCGATAGCAACTGAACATTTTGAAAGATTAAAGATATAGCTGATAGCGAATCTATTTGAGGCACAGGGGCGGCACAAAGAGGGTTGTGTCCTCCCCGTCTTAATCACGGGACATTCAACACTCCGGTCATTGCTCCGAGACAGCAATGAGATAGCTATCCAACCTATTCTATGCAACATATTCTATCTAACATATTCTATCCAACCTATTCTATGCAACATATTCTATCTATCCATTCTCCTATTAAATTGTATCCAATGCAGCAAGTTTGAGACCATGTAGGAATTTTCTTTACAGTGTAGATGGATGACTTCTGGAAAGGCTGTCTGTCTGCTACCAATGTCATTTTGTGCAGTGCCAGTTTGGGGCGTGCCCGTTTGGAGCACACAACCCCCGGAAGCTTGCAGCGCCGTGGAGACCCGTGGTATGACTGCTTGAAGCGCTGTGGAGACCTGTGGTATGACTGCTTGAAGCGCTGTGGAGACCTGCGGTATGACTGCTTGCAGCGCCGTGGAGACCTGTGGTATGACTGCTTGAAGCGTTGTGGAGACCTGCGGTATGGCTGCTTGAAGCGCTGTGGAGACCTGCGGTATGGCCAAGGCCAGATTAAGACTTCAGAGGCCCCTGGGCCAGATTCTTGTGGAGGCCCCCCCCACACACACATACACGTGCACGCACGCAGAGTGGCGTTTTTATATGTCACTTTAAAAAATATATAGAATATTTAGAAGTGGTGGGCTCTGAGGGCCAAGCTAAAAGGACTGCCCACTTTGACAACCTAGGATGGCTTAGAGTAGACGACAGAGTACAGCAACTTGCAATGGGCCTGGTCTACAAGATACATTACACGACCAAGGTACCCATGTACATGTCAAAATACTTCCCAAAGGTCAGTGAATACCACGATCACAACACCAGAGGGAGCTCCACAAATCATGTTAAACCCAGATTCGGCTCAAACAAGGGACTAAACACGTTTCGCAATTATGCCACATCAATGTGGAACGCCCTACCCAAAGATGTAAAGGAATGTGAATCACTACCCACTTTCAAAAACACTCTCAAAGAACACCTACGGGAGACTGCAATTCGAAACTGGCCCCTGTAAATGTCCTAACACAACCCCCTCCAATGTACAGTAAATGACCAAGTATGGTTTTGTCAATATTCCAATGTACAGTTTTGCTTGTACAGTGTCCCCCACCCACCCACCGAACCACCTCCAATGTACAGTCCCCCCCACCCCCCCAACCCCACCCCACCTACCCAACCTCCTCCAATGTACAGTTTCTACGTCAAATGTATATACTCTCTTTTCTGGACTCTTTTCGTATCACAAACAGTACTGTATTTGCAAATCTGGTATGTCATAAATGTATAGATGTAGCAGTACTGTCTATCTGTATGTCATGTATGTCATATATGTTATGATGAATTGAAAATGGGGGACCCTGATGTAAACAAGACGAAAGTCTTTCTCTGGTCTGCATCCTCTTAACAATTATTGAGCTGTACTGTACTGTACTGTACCCATTCTACAATCTGTTAATAAAGTTTTCAATCAATCAATCAAGAATAGAAAAGAAACACATCATGTTTAGATGGGGGGATGGCGCCATCCCCAGGAAGAAAAAAAACATGCACACACTTTGGAGACAAGAATATAATATTAGAATAGTAAGCTTACTTTTACGTGAATGTCAATTTTTTTTACAAATATTTGGGGCCTCTAGTGACGAGGGGCCTCCAAAAAAATAAAAAATAAAAGTAAAAAAAATAAATAATAATAATACTAATTTGGGGCCTCTTGTGACGAGGGGCCTCCAAAAAAATATTATATTAAAGTTAAAAAAAAATTTAAAAATTTTTTTGGGGCCTCTAGTGACGAGGGGCCTCAAAAAAATTGTCAATTTTTTTGGGGCCCCTCATCACTAGAGGCCCACGGGCCGCGGCCCGGACGGCCCGGTCGTTAATCCGGCCCTGGGTATGACTGCTTGCAGCGCTGTGGAGACCCGCGGTATGGCTGCTTGCAGCGCTGTGGAGACCCGTTGTTTGACTGCTTGAAGCGCTGTGGAGACCCGCGGTATGGCTGCTTGAAGCGCTGTGGAGACCCGCGGTATGGCTGCTTGAAGCGCTGTGGAGACCCGTGGTATGGCTGCTTGAAGCGCTGTGGAGACCCGTGGTATGACTGCTTGAAGCGCTGTGGAGACCTGCGGTATGACTGCTTGCAGCGCCGTGGAGACCCGTGGTATGACTCCTTGCAGCGCCGTGGAGACCTGTGGTATGACTGCTTGCAGCGCTGTGGAGCCCCGTGGTATGACTGCTTGCAGCGCTGTGGAGCCCCGTGGTATGGCTGCTTGCAGCGCTGTGGAGCCCCGTGGTATGACTGCTTGAAGCGCTGTGGAGACCTGCGGTATGACTGCTTGCAGCGCTGTGGAGACCCGTGGTATGACTGCTTGCAGCGCTGTGGAGCCCCGTGGTATGGCTGCTTGCAGCGCTGTGGAGCCCCGTGGTATGACTGCTTGAAGCGCTGTGGAGACCTGCGGTATGACTGCTTGCAGCGCTGTGGAGCCCCGTGGTATGACTGCTTGCAGCGCTGTGGAGACCTGCGGTATGACTGCTTGCAGCGCCGTGGAGACCTGCGGTATGACTGCTTGCAGCGCCGTGGAGACCTGCGGTATGACTGCTTGCAGCGCCGTGGAGACCTGCGGTATGACTGCTTGCAGCACCGTGGAGACCTGCGGTATGGCTGCTTGCAGCGCCATGTAGACCTGCGGTATGACTGCTTGCAGCGCTGTGGAGCCCCGTGGTATGACTGCTTGCAGCGCTGTGGAGCCCCGTGGTATGACTGCTTGCAGCGCCGTGGAGACCTGCGGTATGACTGCTTGCAGCGCCGTGGAGACCAGTGGTCGACTTCACACTCAACACTTCATTGGGCCCTCAGTAATACACCCGCCAAATGTAAAGTTTGTTGTTATAGCACCACTGTCTGGCCAAATGGCACCAAATTAAACATCAAATCCCCCCTCCCCTGTGTCCTCAGCAATACACCAGCTGAGTGTGAAGCAGAACGGTTATCGAGATATGCGAAGGACAGACATGCAGAGAGACAGATTCCTTCTTTATAGGTAGACAAGGTGAACTGAATCTGAAGACAATCATGCTCTTTCCATTCTTTAGTTCTTACTCTCTCTCTTACCCTCTCTCCTTCGCTCTCTCTTTCCCTCTCTCCTTCCCTCTCCCTCCCCCCCACACAAACCCATGCCCACCCCCACACTAAAACGCACATCCAAAATTGCACAAAGGACTAGACCAATCAATAAATCAGATAACTTCTCCTTGAATGCCATTCTTAAATCCCCCCCCCCCGTTAGCCATATACTCCCCAAGCGTCTGTGTCTGTCTCCTACCATAGCTGTATGAATAACTGCAACATATGTTAGGGTGTTTTATTCAGCAATCTGTGTGTGTGTGTGTGTGTGGGGGGGGGGGGGGGGGGTTTGTGTGTAGAATGTGTGTGTGTGTGCGTGTGTGTGTGTGGTACTGGCACGGGTCCCTGTCCCCACCTCCCATCTGTTTACATTGTCATGTGCTTGATGAGGCGAAACCACTCATTTGTCAAACAACATGTGGGGTAGCAAGGGGAGCAGAGTGTGTGTGTGTTTATGTGTGTGTGTGTGTGTGTGTGTGTGTGTGTGTGTGTGTGTGTGTGTGTGTGTGTGTGTGTGTGTGTGTGTGTGTGTGTGTGTGTGTGTGTGTGTGTGTGTGTGTGTGTGTGTGTGTGTGTGTGTGTGTGTGTGTGTGTGTGTGTGTGTGTGTGTGTGTGTGTGTGTGTGTGAATGTGTGCGCATGCTCATCTATGAGTGCATAGTGTGTGTGTGGTAACAGGGGGATAATTAGATAAGGGCAGGCTGTACCAGGAAGGTTAATGACAGTAATGAATATATTAGTCTACAGGGGGAGGGGCTAGGGAGCAGGTTCTCCTTTCTGCTGCTCCAATTAGCTGATTTATTAACATTAGAGACCCAATTCAATTTATTCACGTTATATGTATCAATATAGATCTGTGAAGGGAAGGATTTGGTATTCAATACACAGAACCATTTTGCTAATACAAATAATAAAATGTTTGCAGATATTTCAAGAAGTAGGACTACTAAATTTGTCAGATAACTCTCAAAACTGATTAAATAACTTCTCAACTTCTGTTCCTAATTAGAGAACAAAAGTTGGTATAGCTATAAGACATCCATATGACATTTTCAGCATGTTACATAGTAGTTATTTAGCAGAGGCTGTTGGTCACAATGACTTAAAACAAGTGCAACAGTCAAATAAGCTCGAATTCTTGTATCACTGTAGCAAGTAGCCAGAGAGCAGTATGAGCAGGTAAAGTGTCCACTCAATATCCTGCGAATAAGAAGCTGCAAATAATACAGTATATAATGAATATGTACAAGGAGACAAACATAATTACAGTATTTAGACAAACATCTTAACCTCTCCACAGTAAAGCTCTTTTGGTAATGGAGTGATCCAAAACTGACTGGCAGAACCCTTGACCCTGTTTAAGAATTGAGAATATCTACCTCCGGCTTGGTCAGTCGTCCCTTCTAACACAATTGGCAGTGTTAGCAGGTGGAAAGCCGGTGGGGTAAGTGTCCTGGTCGTTGTAAACTGTTACTCCTACTGGTCGGTCAGGGCGCCTCTTCAGCAGGGAGGGGATCTGGGGGAAATAGCGCAAACCTCCCACGCGTTACGTTTAGAGTTGTTCCGATACCGATACCAGTATCGGAAATGCCGCCGATACTGCCTAAAATGCTGGTATCGGTATCGGCGAGTACCCTCTAATGTTGCGCTCCGATACCATATGACGTAATTTATCAACAACACTGCGGACGTTGGGCTCTGTAGATATACCCTACTCGCTGAGTGAGCATTATAAAACAAACGTGTGCTTAATCGACCGTGAATTAAAGTGTCAATTGCCATTTTAACAGCAGAGCAGATACTTTCTTAAGGGGAGACACTGCAGGTGAATAGGCAAATATACTTTTTTTGTTGATTTTGAGATTTTGTTATATTTTGCTTCCTAAACATGTCTTCTATGAAACTAGTGACAATAAAACGTCAATAACACACATTTAGTTGTTTATTTTACTTCATTTTGCCTTATTGCATCCATAAATGTGCACATATTTAATGGGGAAGTGCCTCATTTGCATATATAAACATAAAATTCTGAAAACTTGCAATATATTTTTTCTTAGTTTATATGTACATAACAAACTGGGAAAGTTTCATAGTGATATCTATTCAAATATTTGTTGCCTATTAGGGGGTACTACACTGTACTACACTGTTTGTAGCCTGTGTGTAGTTCTGTTCAGTTCAATAACATCATTATTATTATTATTCAGTTATCAGGCATGTGTTTAGGTTGTCTATTACTAATGGTTTGATTAGGTATTGTGTTTGTAAATATCTGTTTAAAAAAAAAGTATGGCATTTTACAATACAGAACTTTGAAGGCGTTTTCCCAAAAATGAGTTTTAAGAGTTTTTCCTCATACTCTGAGCCAGAAATCTCCACTTCAGTAACACTCACATACACCAAACCTTCCAGTTATATTCATATCTATGTTCTGAAGGTATTTACAGAAGGGTTTGTTGATATCGCATTCATACCCTGATTTATATCACATTTTATTCCTAAAAACATGGCGAAATATGGAATTTTACCATAAAAATTTACTGAATGGAGTATTTTCTGATTTATGGAGTGATAAAAAGAGATATCCAAAATCCCCTCTGTAATAACCTTTGGCTCTAATATGTCAACACAATGAAACTATAATTTTGAAAATGGCTTTATCCAATGTTCAGATTTCTGTCCTGGCATATTTAAGTAGATCATGCCTCATTTGCATATTTAAACATACTATTTCAGAAAACTTGTAATACAAAAAAGTCTTGTCTTAATATAAGTAATCAACTGGGGAAGTTTCATTGTGATATCTATTAGTTAATTTCTTTACCCTATTCACCTGTAGTGTCTCGCCTTAAAATGCCATCGTCCCGGCAGAGCGCTGTTGACGGGGAGCTCTGATGTTATTAGCATTAGCTGAACAGCTAACCAAAAGCTAGCATTAACTAACGTTAAAGGTTTAGCCATAACGTTACCTTGGCTAAAGTTGGGGCTATTCATAATCCAGCAATAATGGCTGCAGACCTGCAAGCAAAGTACAGCAAGTTGGCAAAGGAGTATTCCAAGTTAAATCACAATGTCACCAGTAACGTTAGTTTTTCCATATACCGGTAGCTCTGATGCTAGCTAACCTAGCTCACGGTAATGTCGTCATTGCACAATTGCACGTCGCGTACACAATTAATAACATGTTGCGGACAGCCATATCGGCGACAATGTTTAGCTTTTAGTGCCAAATGATAAGAGTCTGAGGCGGAGTCTCAAAAGAGAATGTTGAATATTTATTCCCTCCCCAGGCCGACAGTGGGGCAATGCGCGCAACGACCAGTAAGGGAATTGGCATAACGACAAAAAATTGGGATGGGTGAAAAATACAGAAAGCCCAAAAATAAATAGAATAAATTTTTTTTTAAATACATTTAGAATATCTAAAAGTGCACTAGCTAATGTATTATTAAAGTAAACTAGACCTTGGTTTTGTATGTTGGAGAATGATAAAAATACCAAAACCCGATTTCACATTTCCAAGCCTCACTCCAAGGAGTTTCAAGCCCATATTCAACTTTCTGTCAAATATTCCAGACTGGGGCTTTAAATCACTTTCAAGCCCACTGACACATTAGAGTACTTCAAGACTCATCAGTTCTTCAAACCTCAGCGCGCACACACACAGAGGTCCTTCAGACCTCATCAGCGTTGCGTCTCCAGGGAGGGGCCGCTGGGGGTCATGAAGGTCACCATCTGGAAGGGTCAGAGATCAAATAAAGAGACCACCGGTCGGTTCAGCGACAGCTGGGACAGCAGACTGTCCAGCTCCACTGTCGCCTCGTACTAGACACACACGATCACAGTCGAACACGCGCATACATATAGACACACTCATGAGTGATCACACTCATACGCACGCACATAATTGATTGTGCTTGTGCTTGCGCTTGCACGCTCGCACACACACAGACAAACACACACACAGTCTGGCACACCCCGAGGGTATCAATCACATTATGTCTGGTTTTGACAATGTCATCGTCGGCGCAAAGCATTTAACATTGTCTGACAATCTGGTTGGAATGGGTAGAGGATTGGGGGGGCGGGGTGGGGGGGGGGGGACTATTGTTGCCACAGGGTGTTTATTAGAGACATTCGATTGGTTGAATGTGCAGACAAAGAGGGATAATGAGGCTCCACGTGAGCTCCTCTGTCTCCTCCAAAGTCAATTTTAATATCACATGAAAGAAATACAGCAATCGGTAGATGAAGGTGTGTGTGTGTGTGTGTGTGTGTGTGTGTGTGTGTGTGTGTGTGTGTGTGTGTGTGTGTGTGTGTGTGTGTGTGTGTGTGTGTGTGTGTGTGTGTGTGTGTGTGTGTGTGTGTGTGTGTGTGTGTGTGTGTGTGTGTGTGTGTGTGTGTGTGTGTGTGTGTGTGTGTGTGTGTGTGTGTGTGTGTGTGTGTGTGTGTGTGTGTGTGTGTGTGTGTGTGTGTGTGTGTGTGTGTGTGTGTGTGTGTGTGTGTGTGTGTGTGTGTGTGTGTGTGTGTGTGTGTGTGTGTGTGTGTGTGTGTGTGTGTGTGTGTGTGTGTGTGTGCTATGCCACTTTTACTAGCAAGAGGGCAGCTCTCTCCCACAGTATGTGAAGGAGAGATAATTGTGGATGGCTCCTGTACAGGATGCTGCTTGAACTGTCATCACACAGACAAACAATCAGCCTCATTTGTCAACAAATAAAGTCAATGCATCTAATAAATAATTGATATATATATATATTATATTTTGTAACATTTTTATATTTTTTTAACCTCTTAAGACTAGTTACTGTCCATTTAAAAAGCATTATAAAATTGCAAAATAGCTGCAAAATGGACCAAATATCTAGTCTGTCTGTCTGTCTGTCTGTCTGTCTGTCTGTCTGTCTGTCTGTCTGTCTGTCTGTCTGTCTGTCTGTCTATATCTATCTATCTATCTATCTATCTATCTATCTATCTATCTATCTATCTATCTATCTATCTATCTATCTATCTATCTATCTATCTATCTATCTATCTATCTATCTATCTATCTATCTATCTATCTATCTATCTATCTATCTATCTATCTATCTATCTATCTATCTATCTATCTATCTATCTATCTATCTATCTATCTATCTATCTATCTATCTATCTATCTATCTATCTATCTATCTATCATAGCTATATCACCTTGAGCTACCAGGACATCCCATCTGCATGAAGTTCGTAAGAATATAACTGATCTAGGATGTGATCAGAAGTGATCAGATCGCCTGACATTACTGTATGAATCTCAGCATGACAAAATACTGACCTCAGATCAGCACCAGTGCCCTAAGATGCCTAAGGGTCCTGCCTGCCCTCTGTTTAGGATCTCTTTATCTCTGCATGGGTGAGAGACAAGGTGGTTTTATGAAGATTTCTGGGGGTGTTTTTCACTGTGCTGTTCAAAAGTGTCTCAAATCTCTCTCTCTCTCTCTCTCTCTCTCTCTCTCTCTCTCTCTCTCTCTCTCTCTCTCTCTCTCTCTCTCTCTCTCTCTCTCTCTCTCTCTCTCTCTCTCTCTCTCTCTCTCTCTCTCTCTCTCTCTCTCTCTTTAAAACCATTAGGTGATTTACAGAACAGAATTTGAGATTACTGTCTGTGTGATTGACGCTGATGCTGACGGGAGACAGATATGATAGCAGCTTTATCTCTCCCACTGCTCACAGTTGGCACACTGGAAGGACAGCCAGGGATTAGTAGGCGATTTATAATGTGTGTTAGGCAGACAGATTAGCCGCTTAATCTGAGAGGCGGAGCGTGCACGTGCGTGTGTGTGTTGTTGGGGGGGGGGGGTGATCAGGTGTGTGTGTGTGTGTGTGTGTGTGTGTGTGTGTGTGTGTGTGTGTGTGTGTGTGTGTGTGTGTGTGTGTGCTATTTGTAATTTTAAGGCGATTTCAGCTTTAAACCATGTTGAATTTCTGAAATATTGGAATCGTATGTGTAATTAAATTGGTGGATTGAAATAAAACCTTTAAAATGTTTGTTTAACTTTTGCTGGATCTCTATCCAGTTGTCTGTATAGGCCTACAGTGACTGCAGCCTACAAAATATGACAGAGAATCACTCAAGATTCAGACCTTATCTCACAGAGCTTAATTTATAAACATTCTGGATGTATATGCCATCTAATCTGCACATGAACCTACAGTATGAAATAATCTATGTCTGGGATCGCCTTGACTGAGCCAGTCCCCCTGTAAGGAAAGAAGAAATTAATGTTCCTATTCATGGCAACATTTACACAGAACAGATATAAATATAGCGTATCAGAGAGTGGCGATCTAGCATCAGGTTTGCTACAGTGTGTCGGTATAACCATATCATTTTTTGTAAAAGGCAAACCTGTTCATGGATCAGCACTTTTGATATAAGTTTAGATAAGGCCAGATTGACTGGCCAGTAAACAGAAAATTGGCTTAATGGCTGAAAAGAGAAGAATAATGATCACTATAGTCAGTGGTTTGTACTTGCTTTGAAATTCAGATTCATACTATTCAGAGTTAAAGCCCATCATCATAGAATCATGTTATCATTTTATCAAACATTTATCCAATGTTAAATGTTGGATGGCACAAAACATTCTACAACTAAATATGCGAAATAATCTTCTTCGGTCCCCCAGACGCTGTCACCACCCTTACCAACAGTCTTGGCGACCTGTCCTCCCTGGTCAAGCCTTATTTCAAGAACCTAGGTGTCATTTTTTATCCACAATTTAAATTCGACAGACAAGTGAACTCCGTGGTAAAGGCATGTTTTTTCCAACTACGCACCATTGCCAAACTCAAAGCCCTTCTCTCCCCTGCAGACCTTTAGAGAGTCATCCACGCTTTCATTTCATCTAGATTAGACTACTGCAACTCCCTCTATATAGGCATTAACCAGTCTCCCCTGTCCCGCTTACAACTGGTACAAAACGCCGCTGTCCGACTGTTGACCGGAACCCGCAAGAGAGACCCCATCACCCCTGTCCTTGCCTCCCTTCATTGGCTTCCAGTACGCTACAGGATAATTTTAAGGTTCTCCTATTTGTTGTTAAAGCCCTTAATGGTCACCCCCCCCCCCCCCCCCCCCCCTCCTACATCTCAGACCTGCTATCCCCCTATTCCAACACCAGGTCCCGCAGGTCAGCCGATCAGAGGCTCCTGACAGTCCGGAGGTCTAACCTCAAGCTCAGGGTGTGGCCGTGCCTTTGCTGTCGCCCCTGAACTGTGGAACAGCATCCCCACCTCCATTAGGCTTGGCTCGATAGATGCCTTCAAATCTAGGCTCAAAACCCACTTCTACCTACTAGCCTTTCCCGTTCACTGACTCATGCCCCGTTTTCCTGTGTGCTTGCCTGTGTGCCCTCCCATAAAACGGAGTGTCAATATGTGTTACACGCCCAGACCCGCCCAGAGAATCAATGCCCCAGTGTCATGCCGCCATCTAGTGGTCACCGGCAGAAGCTGCAGTCAACATTGACCCTGCTTGGGCATATGAATAACATTCTATTGTGGCAATTAGTGTCTTTATTACAAATGTTGTCTGTTTAGGGTTTCTCTGTGTAGGCATTGTGATTCTGTGTGTTGTATTAGCTTTGTCCTTGTTCCAGTATTGTTGTTATTGTATTAGTTCTAGTGTCTTCTTCCCCCAGGTGTTTTCCATTGTTAATTAGTGTCAGTATATATTGCTTGTGGGTTGTTTGGATCATTGTGGCGTCATTGTCTCCACGTTTTCCCCGTGTCGTGCCTGCCTTCCCTGTTGTTGTCAAGTGAGTTCCTGCCTGTCTACCCCTGTTGTTTTCTTGTTTTCCTTCGTTGTTTAGTAGTACTAGTTCCTCGTTTGTTTTGTATTCTGATTGAGTTAGTAAACTTCTCCTCGTTGAGCATCACCCCTCGTCTCTGCCTCCGTTCCTTCTTCCTTGTCTGCAACTGTGTTCTCCTCCCTTCATCATCACCCTCAACCCTAACAGAATGACGCCACCATCTAAGAGCACAGCAGACAAGGTGGCCGATACCATGACGATCATCCGTAGCATGGTGGACGGTGATCTGGAGCATTACTCACCTGCCAAGTGGGTATTCGTGCTCCGTATGATCAACAAAGTCGCAACGGAGAGTCCGACACAGGAGCCAGCGATGCGGGTTATGGCCGACCACATCGCTGCCCTCATGGACGGGTTTAGGTCGCTTGCTACTGCCCTGCCCACCAGCCGAGTCCCAGGTCTGGTTCCCATGGCTAGCGTAGCCACGTCAACTAACCGGCTCCCCATTGTTGGCACAGCCACATTTGCTAGCTTTCCCCCCGCAGCTAGCCAGCCAGCTAGCATAAGACTCACGGTCAGCCTGGCTCCTAGAGCTAACCAGACGTCCACAGCTAGCACAGCCCCACCCGTTAGCTTAGCTCTTGCAGCTAACCAGACGTCCACAGTTAGCACAACCCCATCTGCTAGCTTAGCCTCCGCAGCTAGCCAGGCTTCCCCAGCTAGCACAGTCCCCACTGCTAGCTTAGGCTCCAGATTCACGGTCAGCCTAGTTCCTGAAGCTAACCTGACGTCCACAGCTAGCACAGCCCCACCCGTTAGCTTAGCTCTTGCAGCTAACCAGACGTCCACAGCTAGCACAGTCCCACCCGTTAGCTTAGCCCCCGCAGCTAACCAGGCCTCCCCAGCTAGCACAGCTCCCACTGCTAGCTTAGGCTCAAGGTTTACGTCAGCCTAGTTCCTGATGCAAACCAGACGTCCACAGCTAGCACAGTTCCGCCCATTAGCTTAGCCCCCACAGCTAACCAGGCCTCCCCAGCTAGTACAGTCCCGCCCGGTAGCCTAGTCCCTACAGCTGGCTCAGGCCCCACGGTTAGCCTAGCTCCCGCAGTTCACAGACCTCCGAGGCCTAGCAAGGCTCAGAGGGCGAGCGGGGCTAGTACCGCTAACAAGGCCTCCACAGCTGATCCGGCCGTCGCTGCCAGCCTGGTTCCGGTCAGCATAGCCCCGGCTGTCACTGTTCCAGGCTCCTCATCTCCGGATCCTACGCCACGCCTCACCGCCGAGACCGGTCCGGTCTCCGCATCCTGCCCAGCCTCTACACCTGGTCCGGCTGCTACATCGGCTCCCGACTCCTCGACTGGTCCTGGCTCCCCGTCTGGTCCAGCCCTACGCCGTGATTGGCGCCCTGGTCCTCGCCGTGGTCCTCACCGTGGTCTTCGCCATGGTCTTCGCCGTGGTCTGTGTTGGATCCTGCTCTGGGGGTCGCCGCCGCCGCACCTTCCGGCTCTCCTGATCCGGTCCCTAGTCTGGCGGCTGGAGGGTCTCTCGTCCGGGATCCTGCTCCGGGGTCCTTACCCTCGTTCCCTGGCTCCAGGCTCCCTGACCGGCCCCCTGTTTCTCTCCCCGCCTCCCCTCTCCGGTTTTCTGTTCCCGTCCCCACCCCCCCTCATCGGGCCTCGGTCCCCGGATCCAGCTCCCCTCTCCAGCTCCCTGTTTCTCTCCCCGCCTCCCCTCTCCGGCTCCCGGTTTCTCTCCCCGCCTCCCCTCTCCGGGCCTCGGTTCCCATAACCCCCCCCCCCCTCTCTGGGCCTCTGCACCCGTTTTCAGCCCCCCTGGCTGCTATGCCCCTCCTGGGTTTTTTGCTCGGGCTCCCAGCCCCAGGTCTCCGGGTCCTCTCCCTGGGTTCGTTCCGGGGTCCCGGCTTCCTGCTTCACCCGTGTCCGGACGTTGTTCTCGGGGTATGGAAGCCCCCCATTGAGGGGGAGGTACTGTTACACGCCAATACCTGCTCAGGTCTGGGAGAATCAATGCCCCAGTGTCATAACGCCGTCTAGTGGTCACCTGCAGAAGCTGCAGTCAACATTGACCCTGCTTGGGCATATGAATAACATTCTATTGTGGCAATTAGTGTCTTTATTACAAATGTTGTTTGTTTCTCTGTGTTGGCATTGTGATTCTGTGTGTTGTATTAGCCTTGTCCTTGTTCCGGTATTGTTGTTAATGTATTAGTTCTAGTGTCTTCTTCCCCCAGGTGTTTTCCATTGCTAATTAGTGTCAGTATATATTGCTTGTGGGTTGTTGGGATCATTGTGGCGTCATTGTCTCCTCGTTTTCCCCGTGTCATGCCTGCCTTCCCTGTTGTTGTCAAGTGAGTTCCTGCCTGTCTACCCCTGTCGTTTTCTTGTTTTCCTTCGTTGTTTAGTAGTACTAGTTCCTCGTTTGTTTTGTATTCTGATTGAGTTAGTATACTTCTCCTCGTTAAGCATCACCCCTCGTCTCTGCCTCCGTTCCTTCTTCCTTGTCTGCAACTGTGTTCTCCTTCCTTCATCATCACCCTCAACCCTAACAAATATGTATCTATGTATCTACCCTCTGTACAGCACTTTGGTTGACACATGTCATGTTAAATGTGCTATATAAATAAATCTGATTGATTGATTGAGTGGGGTATTTTCACATACATATTGAAGGGTTTGATTTGTAGATGGAAAATATGCTTTCTGGCACTTCTTTGATCCACCATAGATCAGAACTATACATGTGTTTACAAACATTATTTACCAATATAAACAAACTTTTCACAGTAAATACTAGTAGAATAATCCAACAAAATTTTGGAAATTGGTTAAATCTGTAGCTGGTAAAAGTGATTGCGCCAGCCTTCCAGACCACCTTAAGACAGATGGCAGTGAGATCAAAGATAAAAGTAACATTGTAAGGATTTTTAATGAACATTTTATCTCTGCTGGATCCATTTTGAATAATTCTGATACTGTGCCCTACACCTCGGCGGGACGCCCAATGGTGCCCCCGGCTGTAAGCTCTGTTGTGAATCCTTTCCACTTTAAGCCTATCACTGTCACTGAAGTCAGTAAAGCCCTGAAAGACATAGACTGTAAAAAGTCAGCAGGTCCGGACAACCTACACCCAGTCCTCCTGAAGACAGCTGCTGATTTTATTGCTGAGCCCATTGCCTCAATTTTTAATATTAGTTTTGTGACTAGTACCATCCCCAAAGTGTGGAAGTCTGCTTTTGTCCTTCCATTATTAAAAAGTGGGGACCCCTCAGATGTTAATAATTATCGCCCCATTTCTAAGCTCCCTGTCCTGGCCAAAGTTTTTGAATCCTTTGTGAACATTCAACTAAAGCAATTCCTATTAGAAAATAACATCCTAAGTGAGGTTCAGTCAGGCTTCAGGTCTGGACATGGTACCATAACTGCAGCTATGCTAGTGGCTAATGACATAATCAACACACTTGACAATAAACAACATTGTGCAGCATTGTTTGTTGATTTATCAAAAGCATTTGACTCCGTAGACCACAAACTATTACTGGATAGACTGGACAACATTGGCATTGGACAGGAAGCGGTAAATTGGTTCAGAAATTACCTCTCAGACAGAACACAATGTATATTTGCAGAGAACTACAAATCAAGTTTTTTAGAAATCAACAAAGGTGTTCCCCAAGGGTCTATTTTGGCTCCGGTTTTATTCTCTATTTTTATAAATGACCTGGGGAAAAAAATCCAGACAGCCAAGATGCATCTTTATGCGGACGATACAATCCTGTATACAAGTGCTCCCTCCCTTACTCAGGTGATTGAGAACCTCCAGACTGCGTTTAATTGTTTTCAAACCTCCCTTTTTGATCTTAAACTAGTTTTAAATGCAAAGAAAACTAAATCCATGATGTTCACAAGGGCTCGCTCACAGCCAGTGAATCATGTTCATATCGTTACGCTAAAGGGAGCAACCATAGAAAATGTTTCATCCTACAAGTATCTTGGGCTATGGCTGGATGAAAAACTATCTTTTAAAGTGCATATTGGAAACCTCACAAAGAAACTTAAACTAAAACTTGGTTTTTTCTTTCGCAACAAACGATGCTTTTCTTTTGAGGCCAGAAAGAAACTTGTTCAAGCCACATTCCTGTCTGTAATTGACTATGGTGACATAATATATATGCATGCTGACTCTTCAATGCTAAAAAAGCTAGACAGTGTGTATCATGCTTCTCTGCGCTTCATCACTAGTGCCAAAGGGCTTACTCACCATTGTGTGCTTTACCAAATGGTAGGATGGACCTCTCTGTACGTACGGAGGAAATCCCACATGTTTGTTTTTATATATAAGGCCATCATAGGGAAGCTTCCCCTATATCTTTCCAACCTAATTAGCTTTGCCTCTAGCAGCTACCATACCAGGTCCACAAGATGGCTACTTTTAAAAAAACCGAGAATAAACACTGAACTAGGAAGAACGGCTTTTTCAAGCTTCGCACCTTGGGCATGGAATGGGCTACAGGACCATATCCACTTAGATACCCTGGTCTCCCTCTGCGAGTTTAGGTCTGTATTACATAACTTCCTACAGGAAGAGTGTCGCTGCTTTCTCTAGTCGGGTCCCAGCTGCAAAACTGCAGAGTTACTGTATTGCCCTGTAGTTTACTGTCGTACACTTTTACTGTTATGTAGACTGTTCTGTTTTGTGTTTTTATGTTTACGTGTGATGTATTGTGTATTGTGCACTTTTATTATGTTCTTGTGTGATGTACCGCACATTTTATTGCTGTCTGATGTTTTCGGGTGTTATTGCTGTCATCTTGGCCAGGTCTCCCTTGCAAAAGAAATCTTGTATCTCAATGGGACTTCCTGGTTAAATAAAGGTTAAAAAAAATAAAAAATAAAAAATCAAGAACTAATTTGGATAATGGATTGGGCCTTTACAAGTCAGATCTTTTGTGCCTGTGCAAATCCATCCTAACCTTTTATTGACTTATCCTCAACCCCCACATACAACATTGTCTAGAAAATGATATTGATGTATCATCCACCCTCATTACATACAAGCAGGGCAATCAATATTGACACGTCACCCATCCCACTACAGTACCTAACGCATATTCGATAGCCTGTAGGCGTCTTGAAAGCCATATTGACAAATCAACAACAGCCCCCTACAGACACAGCCATTATAGAAGTCCATTCTTTCACTGAATTCACGGCATGCAATATTGAATAACCGCTGCCGTACTGTTCCACCCATGTGAGGAATGCCTTGTATGTAGACACACGTTACAATACACAGTAAATCTTGTGTTTAAATTCACATTTGCACACAAATATTATAATAGATTCATAAGAAGAAAAATAATCCTTTATATTTTGTAGTATACCCAATACATAGGGTAAGAATAACACCAGGAGCACAAGTCTAAGTCATCATGGGGACTCTGTTACTTTGTTTTCTTATTTTCATTATTGTCTTGAAGGTTGAATGTTTAAAAAAAAATAAAAAAGGGGGAGGATTTCACTATTTGATTTCAGTTGACTATTGACTATATTTGTGTAACGCTTGGGTTCTCTGGCCCCGCCTGAGAACCACCCACCATTCTGACACCTGTCACTTGGCTTCCCTGTCACTTGTCTCCCTGTCACTTGTCACTTATTGTTTGGGTCTCCTGATTGGTTGTCACGTTGGTGCGCTTGGTATGTCTGGAATGTGGTCTTATTTAAACCCCTGTCTCTCTACTTCCAGTTGTCGGATTTTCTCATTCTCCTGCAGAGTACACGGCGGTACCGCAGACACTGGACGTTGCTGTCATTATTGTTATCATTATTATTCTTCTCTCCTAGATGCCCTGCGTCAGTGTTACTATCTGTTGCTATTACTCTAGGTGTACCGTTTTACAAATAAAGAGAACCACCGTTAACGAGTAAACACCCTCTCTGCCTCTACTTATTACTCCACAACTGGAACCTACCTGTCTCCGTCATAACAGAAGATCCGACCCATCAAAGGTTCCATGGAGTCGTACGCAGAGATGCACCGGAAACTGGAGATCGTGCTGGGGCAAGTATCCGAGCGACAACAACAGGTCAGCGCCGAGCTGGTTCGACTGGGAGGACTCGCCATTTCCTTCCAGGAAACGGCGAGTTCGGCATTGGCCGCGGCCCAGAGAGCCAGTACCGAGGTGGCTGAGGCAAGGACGGCGGCAGCTGAGGCGTCACTGGAGGGAGCGGCAGTCGGCGGCAGGAGAGATTGTGCGGCTCACGGGATCCAGGAAGAGATCCGGGAGCCACGGCTATCACCGCCGGGCCGCTACTCAGGAGCACCGGAGGGATGCAGAGAATTCATCACCCAGTGTTCACTCGTGTTCCAATTGCAGCCACGCTCATTCCCCTCTGCTATTTCCCAGGTCGCATACATCATCACCCTCCTCTCTGGCCGAGCGCTTTCCTGGGCTACAGCCGAATGGGAGAATGGGTCAGTAATCTGCAGCAATGTGGACAGCTTTACCGGGGAGTTGAGAAGAGTCTTTGATACTTCCCGAGTTATCTCTATTTATAAGGCCGGAGGTTAGGCTAGGTTAATGAATGTACCTGAACGCTGCTGTCCCAGCTAGGTTAATGAATGTACCTGAACACTGTCCCAGCTAGGTTAATGAATGTACCTGAACGCTGCTGTCCCAGCTAGGTTAATGAATGTACCTGAACACTGTCCCAGCTAGGTTAATGAATGTACCTGAACGCTGCTGTCCCAGCTAGGTTAATGAATGTACCTGAACACTGTCCCAGCTAGGTTAATGAATGTACCTGAACACTGTCCCAGCTAGGTTAATGAATGTACCTGAACGCTGCTGTCCCAGCTAGGTTAATGAATGTACCTGAACACTGTCCCAGCTAGGTTAATGAATGTACCTGAACACTGCTGTCCCAGCTAGGTTAATGAATGTACCTGAACGCTGCTGTCCCAGCTAGACGATACTTGGTAATTTTTACTGTACATTGGAGGGGGTTGTGTTAGGACATTTACATGGGCCAGTTTCGAATTGCAGTCTCCCGTAGGTGTTTTTTGAGAGTGTTTTTGAAAGTGGGTAGTGATTCACATTCCTTTACAGCTTTGGGTAGTGCGTTCCACATTGATGTGGCATAATTGCGAAACGTGTTTAGTCCCTTGTTTGAGCCGAATCTGGGTTTAACATGATTTGTGGAGCTCCCTCTGGTGTTGTGATCGTGGTATTCACTGACCTTTGGGAAGTATTTTGACATGTACATGGGTACCTTGGTCGTGTAGTGTATCTTGTAGACCAGGCCCATTGCAAGTTGCTGTACTCTGTTGTCTACTCTAAGCCATCCTAGGTTGTCAAAGTGGGCAGGGGTGAGGTGGGTTCTAGGAGTAAGGTCAAGCAGTAGTCTGACCAGTTTGTTTTGAGATGTTTGTAATTTTGTTTTTAGCGCCTTTGAGGTGCTTTGGTACCATGAGGTGCAAGCATAGTCGTAGTACCCTTGAATGAGTGCTCCTGCCAGAGTCTTCAGGGTATTCTTGTTTACCAGACAGTATGCAGTCCTAATAAACTAACCTACACTGTAACACGCAACACTTTGATGAACATTGTTACTCAGCTGATAGAGTTATACCCTTCTTGCTGTCTTGTCGCACAGAACTTGTAAGTCGCTTTGGATAAAAGCGTCAGCTAAATGACTAAATGTAAATGTAAATGTACCAGTGAGGAGATCCGGTACAAGAATCGAGTTCGTTGGTTGACTTTTTTTATTACATTGGATGCCATTTTGTCACAGGAAAGATTTGCCTCTAGGATTGAACCCAGGTAGGTAATATCTTCTTTCCTTGTGACAATATTGTCACCCACTGTAACTGAGAAGCCGTCGGTCTTGCTGAGTTTGTTATTTGAACCGAAGAGAATGGACTCTGTTTTGCCCATGTGTAATGTTAGTTTGTTATCAGCGAGCCATATGCAGATTTTGCCTAGTTCCGAGCTGAGGGTTTTTTCAACCTGTAACTTGTTCTTGTCAGAGACCAGCAGGGCTGAGTCGTCCGCAAACAGGAACAAGTTGCAGTCACAAGCTGACGACATGTCATTTGCATAAATTAGGAACAGTAGCGGACATAGTATGCTTCCTTGTGGAACACCACAGCTTACTGTGAGGGGGGGGGATAGGGTACCGTTTACCTCCACCATCTGCTCTCTCCCCTCCAGGTAGGATTGCATTTCTGGAACAGACTCTTGTCGATGATGATGTGGGACGACGCACCTGTGTCCATGATCAGTCCCTTCCTTTGGGCCTGTTGCAGCTGCGTTGGCCTGATGACGTACGCCGTCTGCGCCCTGGGGGTGAAGTCCTCTCGTTCCGCTCCTCTCCAGTCGTCGCCTCAATCCGTTTCACGCCGACCATCGCCGCCATCTTGTCCATCACATTTTAGTGAATACTTTGGGCAACCAACATGTCCTTCCGCGTTTCTCTGATTGGCCAGCCCTCTACGCTCGTTTTCCCCCTACGCCGGTAACGCGTGCATGCGCATTTTCTTTTTGACGGCACTCAAACGGCAAGCGAGGCTAATCGCGGAAATGTAATGTTATGTTTGAATCCGTAGAATACATATTTATCAAAACAACATATTTATCAAAACAACTACCAGATTCACTCATAACGTTATTTCGCCAACACAGCCCAGCTGTCAGAAACTGTACATTGTAACGTTATATAGCATAACGTTATATAATGTTATTTCGCGTTTTATTCATAACGTTATTTCGCGTGACAACACAGCCCAGCTGTCAGAAACTGTACATTGAGGGGGTTTGAATCACTCTACATTGAGGGGGTTTGAATCACTGTTTACACTCCCCACTTACTGTACCATGTTCTACATATAGAACCTCATCTCATGCACCGGTTTGAATCAAAGCCCTATCGAACGTACTCAAGCTCTACTGTCTTTAACTATAAATGTTTACACTCCCCACTTACTGTACCATGTTCTACATATAGAACCTCATCTCATGCACCGGTTTGAATCAAAGCCCTATCGAAAGTACTCAAGCTCTACTGTCTTTAACTATAAATGTTTACACTCCCCACTTACTGTACTATGTTCTACATATAGAACCTCATCTCATGCACCGGTTTGAATCAAAGCCCTATCAAACGTACTCAAGCTCTACTCTTTAACTATAAATGTTTACATTCCCCACTTACTGTAGAACATGGTACATGAGTATATAGTATAGGGATGTTGCACTTGAGCACCACAGGTTTCACAACGCAATTATTGTTATTATTATTTACAAGACTGGGCATTTATTTAAAAAACATACATACCCTAACCACATAACAGATATTTAAAAGGTAATTAACAGGCATGTTCTGCAACATATATCCACTCTTGAACAAACATGGTACAGTGGGGAGTGTAAACATTTATAGTTAAAGACAGTAGAGCTTGAGTATGTTCGATAGGGCTTTGATTCAAACCGGTGCATGAGATGAGGTTCTATATGTAGAACATGGTACAGTAAGTGGGGAGTGTAAACAGTGATTCAAACCCCCTCAATGTACAGTGATTCAAACCCCCTCAATGTACAGTTTCTGACAGCTGGGCTGTGTTGTCACGCGAAATAACGTTATGAATAAAACGCGAAATAACATTATATAACGTTATGTTATATAACGTTACAATGTACAGTTTCTGACAGCTGGGCTGTGTTGGCGAAATAACGTTATGAGTGAATCTGGTAGTTGTTTTGATAAATATGTTGTTTTGATAAATATGTATTCTACGGATTCGAACATAACATTACATTTCCGCGATTAGCCTCGCTTGGCGTGTGAGTGCCGTCAAGCGTGTATTAACCTGGGGGAGCCTCATGCGCATGTGCGGCAACGAGCACCTGGGGGGAGCCTCATGAGGGGGTAAATGAGCGTAGAGCGCTGGTATTCATGAAGGAGAGCGCTGGCCAACGCTGGCCAATCAGAGAAATGCGGAAGGACATGTTGGTTGCCCAAAGTATTCACGCGCCCTGGTCACGTTTCATCATGCACGTTCTGCTTGCGTGCCACGGGGATCTGCAGGGGCCACACCAGACAGTCCTCGTGCAGTTACTTCTCCGATGGCCTTTCTCTCCGCATCGCCAACCCGCCTGCTCCATCGTGGTCCTGGTCCTCTCCCTTGGCGTCGCTCGGGCCTTTAGCGCCCTCTCTCCCGCCTCCGCAGCGGCTGGTTGGGTATCTTCTGAGGCCTCGAAGTTCCTTAACTTAGCCTTGAACTGCCCCAACGTCATGTCCGTTGAACAGTGTGTTACCAGGAGTGTGAACGGTTTGTACAGCTCCGGTAGTCCTCTCATTATCATCGCCATCATTAGCCCATCGCTTGGTGCTTCTCCGGCACCCCTCAATAGTGTCGTGATCCGCTCCGCTCTGTTGACGTATTCGGTCACAGTCTTGGTTGGTCCCTTCCTCAGGGTCATCAGTGCTATGTAGAGGGCCATGACTCGGGGTCTCCCTCGCCCGATGAAATGCTCTCTCAATACCGCCAGGCTTTCTCAGCCTCTGTCTTTAGTGTCGCGGAATATCAGCCCCAGGCTGGTGTCGTCGAGCATCGGCGCTAACTCGCAGTACGCGATTGCGTTCCGCTGGTCGTCCAGGGCTTGCTCTTCCGCTGTCAGTTCTCCGGTGGGGGCCGCCAGGATCGTCTCCTTCAGCCCCATACCGTGCATGTAGCATAGCATGCGCTCTTCCCAGAGTTCATAGTTCTCTGCTTTTCCATTGAATGGTGGCCCTTTGTTCCTCCCTCTGGCCGCCACGCGTTCCAAGGTGTGGTTCTCCCCCTCGCCTCCGCCGTGCTCAGCGGGCGCCACACGTTCCGAGGTGGGGTTCTCCCCCTTGCCTCCGTTGTGCTCAGCATGCTCCGTCTCCCCCGGTGCCGCCTCCTCTGGGCTCTTGGTTGCTGCCTTCCAGCGACTCCCGGCTGCTGCCTTCTTGACTCCTGTGAATCTTCTTGGCTTTCATGTTCACCGTTGGTGGTAGGCGTAGCTTTAGCTCTCGTTGGCCTAGCGTCTAGCCGCGCGGTGCTCCCGGCGCTAACCTAGCCTATACTTCAGCTAATCTTGCTACCCTTATTATTTCGCCCCGGGGTTATCTGGGCCATAACCTGTTAGGAGAATTCGGCTATAGGGCGACAATAATGTGGTCAAGATGCATGGTTTCTATCTTGAGACCAAACTGGCGTGGTTTATTTATTCACATGTTCAGCAGCAGTTACTATAGGTATTCTCTTACTGAGAGACATGGGGGAGAGAAGGAAGTGGGAGGATACATTCACTTTTATACTTGACCCAAGGTGGTGTACCTGGGTGGTTCCGCCTAGAGCGCCCTCTAGTGGGAACAGATATATATGCAACTAGACAGTCACTGGTGGAGACAGTTATATATGCAGGTAAACAGTTACTAAGGTAATCAGCCATATGTACAGTTAGACAGTTACTAACAATCCTACACAGAACCTCTGATCTCAACAAGCCTAATGTCATACAATACAATACAATTTCATACAATTTCATACTAATTTACATCCAAACAAACTTAATTTCACTGTAGTATTAACAGGAAATAATCTGCCCATATCTCCTGTGTTACTGTGTCCAAGAGGTCAGTCCCTCATTCATTCAGCAGCTCCAGGATTTGTCTCTGAAAGATGTATCTTTATGATGTAGGCTATGATGATACACAACACATGATATAAGAATGTGTTGGATGTTGTGTATAGCTTTGGAAAGAGCCCTGTATGCCCTAATATGTTGTTGTAATCACACCACTAACCTCATAATCTAGTATAGTTTGACCAGAAATTATTTGGTGGAAAACTATATTGTCAGTGCAGGCAGCCCTACCTTGTCTAGGATCTAGCCCTGTTGACTTTACCACCCTACGAGACATGTATTGACTAGAAGCCCCTAGTGTAGTAAACTATATTGATTGTCTAGAAGCCTTTAGTGTAGTAAACTATATTGATTAACCAGAACCCCCTAGTGTAGTAAACTATATTGATTAACCAGAAGCCCATAGTGTAGTAAACTATATTGATTAACCAGAAGCCCATAGTGTAGTAAACTATATTGATTAACCAGAAGCCCCTAGTGTAGTAAACTATATTGATTGGCCAGAAGCCCATAGTGTAGTAAACTATATTGATTGGCCAGAAGCCCATAGTGTAGTAAACTATATTGATTGGCCAGAAGCCCATAGTGTAGTAAACTATATTGATTGGCCAGAAGCCCATAGTATAGTAAACTATCTTGATTGGCCAGAAGCCCATAGTGTAGTAAACTATATTGATTGGCCAGAAGCCCATAGTGTAGTAAACTATATTGATTGGCAAGAAGCCCCTAGTGTCAAGACAACAGAGAACTGGAAAAGAGCAGCCCACCTCTGGCATCTAACATTAATATTATATTGGCAACACATAAGTGTATTTAATACAATATTGGAGTCATACAGTATGAATGTATATTGTACTCATAATAGTACTGTTCTTCTTTCTTAAAAGAATATAATGTAAGAATATAATGGCCACTAGGCCTATACAGTTTTTAAATGGCCATTTAATAAAACTATGTTTTATTTAAAAATCACAGAATAATACACTGAAGAATGTCTCCTCATTTGATGATTTCCACATTTGGTCGCTCACATAGGACAGAATCCCCCCCCCCCCCCCCCCCCCCCCCCACACACACACACACACACACACACACACACACACACACACACACACACACACATACATAATCCCTTGTGGCACTATACTGTTCAACTAGTCTATGTTTCCATGGAGATGATGTGCTTGCTGTACATCATCATGACTGGGTCATGCCAGAGTCAAAGTTGAAAGGTCACGGATGGCAAGGAATTTGTGTGTGTGTGTGTGTGTGTGTGTGCTCGTGGGGGGGGGGGGGCTGTGTGTTGTGGCTGTGTGCATTCATTATATGTATAATATCTATGTGTGTGTACGTGTGTGTCATATTTAGTGTCACTGTTTGTGCCATAATGTATCAACCTGTATATATGAAGTTATATCTGGGTCAATGACGTGACGCCTATTTTTTCTGTCCCACTGAATTTCTTACCTTAAAAAAAACATTAAAATTCATAAAAAGATTACATGTATCTCTAATACCTTCCCCATATACAGACCCACTCTAACTCCTCCAAACATTTGAGTTATTGGTAATTTTTCTGCTATCTGAAGTGTCAAATGTCCATGTGGGGCGACCGTCCAGCATTGACTTCTATTTGGACAACCGGCTTAAAATCACTTTAAATCTATTTAAATATTTCCCTTGCCCTATTTGGCATAATTTCAAACATGTTTTGCATTCATTGACAAAATTATGAAGCATTTGCACATATACTTCCATCATAATATACAAACAAATGTTGTCCGCATATGTTAATTTTATGAAATATCATCTGGGGCGACCATCAAGAAAACACAATTGTGGGACTTTTATTTTTAAACCACCTCAAGGACAGGATGTTGCATCAGCCAGTCACATGTGAGGGTTTGATTGATTGATTGATTGAAAAGTTTATTAACAGATTGCAGAATGGGTACAGTACAGTACAGCTCAATACATACAATTGTTAAGAGGATGCAGACCTGAGAAAGACTTTCGTCTTGTTTCCATCAGGGTCCCCCATTTTCAATTCATCATATGACACACACGACATACAGAGAGACAGTACTGCTACATCTGTACATTTATGACATACCAGATTTTCAAATACAGTACTGTTTGTGATACAAAAAAAATCCAGAAAAAGAGTGTATATACATTTGACATAGAAACTGTGCATTGGGGGAGGTTGGGTAGGTGGGGTGGGGCTGTACATTGGAATACTGACAAAGCCATGCTTGGTCTTTATTGTACAACTGGGTTAGGACATTTGTAGGGGCCAGTTTTGAATTGCAGTCTCCCGTAGGTGTTCTTTGAGAGTGTTTTTGAAGGTGGGTAGTGATTCACATTCCTTTACAGCTTTGGGTAGGGCGTTCCACATTGTTGTGGCATAATTGCGAAACGTGTTTAGTCCCTTGTTTGAGCCGAATCTGGGTTTTACATGATTTGTGGAGCTCCCTCTGGTGTTGTGATCGTGGTATTCACTGACCTTTGGGAAGTATTTTGACATGTACATGGGTACCTTGGTCGTGTAGTGTATCTTGTAGACCAGGCCCATTGCAAGTTGCTGTACTCTGTCGTCTACTCTAAGCCATCCTAGGTTGGCAAAGTGTGCAGGGGTGAGGTGGGTTCTAGGAGTCAGGTCAAGCAGTAGTCTGACTAGTTTGTTTTGAGATGTTTGTAATTTGGTTTTTAGTGCCTTTGAGGTGCTTTGGTACCATGAGGTGCAAGCATAGTCGTAGTACCCTTGAATGAGTGCTCCTGCCAGAGTCTTCAGGGTATTCTTGTTTACCAGGGAGGAGATCCGGTACAAGAATCGAGTTCGTTGATTGACTTTTTTTATTACATTGGATGCCATTTTGTCACAGGAAAGATTAGCCTCTAGGATGGAACCCAGGTAGGTAATTTCATCTTTCCTTGTGACAATATTGTCACCCACTGTAACTGAGAAGCCGTCGGTTTTGCTGAGTTTGTTATTTGAACCGAAGAGAATGGACTCTGTTTTGCCCATGTATAATGATAGTTTGTTGTCGGCGAGCCATATGCAGATTTTGCCTAGTTCCGAGCTGAGGGTTTTTTCAACCTGTAACTTGTTCTTGTCAGAGACCAGCAGGGCTGAGTCGTCCGCAAACAGGAACAAGTTGCAGTCACAAGCTGACGACATGTCATTTGCATAAATTAGGAACAGTAGTGGTCCTAGTATGCTTCCTTGTGGAACACCACAGTTCACTGTGAGGGGGGGGGGGGATAGGGTACCGTTTACCTCCACCATCTGTTCTCTCCCCTCCAGGTAGGATTGTATCCAGCTCACTGATAAACTATCAAAACCAATTGCTTTTAGCTTGTCAATCAGAATGGAGTGATTGACAGTGTCGAAGGCCTTTTGTAGGTCTAGCATGACCATGCCGCAGTATTTGCCCGCGTCCACCTCTTGCTTGATGTGGTCGTTCCAATAGAGAAGGCATGTGTCAGTGGAGTGGGATGTTCTGAAGCCAGATTGGAATTCGTAGATTAGATTTTTATCCGTAAGGTACTTTTCGACCTGTTCGTATACTATTTTTTCCATGACTTTCGAGATGGATGTAAGGATAGAAACAGGGCGGTAGTTGCCTGGGTCTAATTTGCTGACCTTTTTGTGCAGGGGTGTTACTCTCGCTATTTTGAAGTCCTTGGGGACGTGTCCCTGTTTTTTGGAGAGGTTTATTATGTGTGTGATGACTGGGGTGATGGCGGCTGCTGAGTCTCTGAGGAATTTGGAGGGGATGTTGTCATGGCCAGTGGCCTTGTTCGGTTGGAGGGCGCTCAGTTTATTGAGTACCTCATCTGTAGAGTTACCATTACCAGTTTGAAATCGTCTTTGTGGACGCCTAGGTTCTTGTAGTATGCTACTATGTGTTCTACCCCATACTGCCCTGAGTGGGAGGGTAGTGTGTTTACCAGTGTTGTGGCTATGTTTGTGAAGAAAGTGTTTAAGTAATTGGCTACATCCAGTTTGTCTGTGATGAGCGTGTTGTCCGTCTTTATGTTTATGTTTGAGAACCTGGTTTTAAGTTTTTTACTGCAGCCTAGTTGATTATTGAGTAATTTCCAAAGTTCACGTGGTTTATTTTTGTTTTCCTCAGTTTTGTCATTGATGACATTTTTTTTTGCAGTTTTTATCATGGAGTTTACGTCATTTCTTAGTCTGTTTCTTTCTAGTTTGAGTTCAGTCACGTGGGCTTGGAGTTCACTGCTCGTGCTTTTGGTAAGCTTTGACTGACTTTTATGAAATTCAGAGCATTTTTTGTCTCTGGCTTTCATAGCGGTCAGTATTTCAGTGTGCATCCACGGCTCAGCGCGATTTTTTACCCTGGTGGTTCTTAGGGGGGCCATGTTGTTTAGTATTGTTGAGAATTTGGTTTTGAAGCCAAGCCAGGTTTCTTCAGCCAGTGTACCATTGAGTTCATCTGACCAGTCCAGGCTCTTCAGTTCAAGGTTAAAGGCCTCGCTAGAGTAGGTTTTGAGGTCTCTAGATGTGACCGTTTTGTGACAGCCAGCCTTTTGCTTTAGCCGCATGCTATAACCCCTTTATTGGAGATCATGGACTTGTCGGAGGTCAGGATGAGGTCAATGGTAGTCTGGGTTGATTCACACACCCTTGTGGGTTGGTTGATTAGCTGGCTGAGGCCGTGCAGATCACAAAGCCAAAGGTGACCCAGAGAAACAACTAGCAGGTTAGTAAGTCTCTTTCATATTGGCAAATAAATCTCTTTTTTAACTGTTGTAATGTACTTGCCACTTTTGGATGTCTTGTGGGACGACCGCCCCAAAACTGTGAATAATACGTTTTATCTGAAAATGAATTTGATAGTGACATGTGGTAAGAGCTAGCTAGTTTGGTTTCTGTAGCTAATGGTTAGCCTGTAATATTTGACTGACCTTAAAAACATCATCTGGGCGACCGAGTATCATGTGGGGCGACCACTGCTGAGTGTTTTAGATGATAGATATATGTCCTGTATTTGTAGTTTCTGTATATTTATATTTTATTCATGTTTTATATACATAAAGTTCTTTGTTTTAGCATAACTCTTTGTATACTTTAACATATAGTTTTCAAAATTTCTGTCATTTTTCATTCCTATTTAGGAATTAACGTTTCTTTTTGAGTATTGTACAATCTTATGGGAACATTTTTAAAACGGTATAGCATGACATTCTATTTAGGTAATTGTACATGTATTAGTCATGTTTAATTAGTTTAACCTATTTTCTAGATGGCACAAAAAAGCAAACAGAAGACTGCTCACTACAGACAGCGGGTCAATGCAGACTATCTTGCCAGGAAAAGAGAGAGGTAAAAGAAACGATAGGTAACATGCAGTATATCTTTCTCTGGTGTATTTCAAACTGTCATGTTAGTAGGATTAGGAATGACCTTTTCTGTAATATCTTGAACTTAAGTTTGTATGTAATTTAGCCCACCAGAATTAGTATCACATTATACACTATTGTTTCAGCGAGAAGAAAACAACAGGGCAAGATTCCATGTGAAGTCAGATGAGCTATCGGAGAGGGAGAAGGCTGCATCCAGAGGTTACAGGGAGAAGGAAAAAGATGGAAAAGGCGATGCTGGACCTGACACCACCATCCATGGAGAACACTCCACCAGTTCTGGCTGGTGTAGAAGTTGAGAAGAGCAGCAGGGCAAGCTGTGGTGGATCCCCTACCTCTAAATGAGGATTTGAATCACTAACATTTACTTTGATTCTACAGTAGGTTTAACATCCCTTGAAACCATAGGTTATATATCCAGCTCATGATCAACAGTGACATATTTCAACAATAAATGTTCAGTGGATTGCACTGTGCAACATCTCCATTATAATCTGATCAAAGTTTGTTTTGTGTTTGATATATCTTTGGGGAATGTTGTTGACTGTAGGAGCCAAAGCTATATTGTATTGTATGAATGTTTATATGTTTATTTTTATAACCTTACATGAAACGGCATTAGGAATATTGATTGGATTTAGATAAAGTCATTGAACCGGCTTATTTGTCATAATAGAACATTCTAGAACATTTGTGATGTCACAGTATGATGTCATGACCGAACCTTCTAGAACATTTGTGATGTCACAGTATGATGTCATGATCGAATGTTCTGGAACATTTGTGATGTCACAGTATGATGTCATCATGACCGAACGTTCTAGAACATTTCTGATGTGACAGTATGATGTCATGCTCGAACGTTCTGGAACATTCGTGATGTCACCGTATGATGTCATAACCGACATTAATAATTTAACTAAATATAAAAAAATATCAGTGTTTTGTTTTTTGGTGTGCTTCTTATTCTAGATGTTCAGGTTGCCTGATTTGTTAAAACATGCACATGTACCTCAATTTGAAATGCCTGCAGTTTACCATGAGATAATATAAAAGGAACTAGGGATGGCACCAATCCGATACTCAGTATCGGTATTGGTCCAATACTGGCCAAATTCACAGGATTGGATATCGGAAAATCCGATACAGGCCGTAAAGCATGCCATCACGTGAACAGTAGTAGCGTGACAACAACGTTAGCATTAGCTAAACGTAAGTCAACTTGTTAGCAGCGCGCCGCGATCATGTCAGCTGTGTGGAGTTATTTTAAGCTCAAAGAAGAAAAAGGCAAAACAGCCTGGTGGTGTTATGCTAATGTGTGTGCATTAATACGACACAGAGTACAGGCCACCGTACAGGTACGCAGGGCAGAGTAGACTAAGAGCGGATAATAACGGACCTGTATGGTGGAGCTTTCAAATGTAGCCAAGTGTAAAGACCCTAACCCTATCAAAACAGCAGTCAAAGTGTATATTTTCAGCACTATGTTTGTTTACCAATGATTGGAAACTCTCCACGCATTGTACCGGTAAACAGACTTTTTAGACGTGAGGACAGGAAGCCGTCATGAAATCGCTGTAGTCTTATTAACGTATTAACTAAATAATTTGAACAAAATTAAAAGCAGCAGCACTATTGCATAACTGAGTCATGTGTGTTATGTATTTCTTCCTTTATGGGAGTTTTTGATGTTTTATAGATGGCTAGGTTAAACACAGGTTTTTGTTTTTTAAAACTTTATTTATTATTATTTTTTTTTGCGTTTATCGCTTTTCTGGTCAAGCATGACCGACAGATACAGGGTGAAACGGGATATAGAGCAGGGGAAGACATTCTGGCAAATGACGGCGGGTCTGGGAATCGAACTCGGAGTCCACCAGATCCGTGACGCAGCACGGTTTTCCCCGACGCAGAAATAGCGCCGAGATATGCGGTGAGCTACTGGAGCCCCCAGGTTTTTGTTTTTTAAGGGAGTATCGGATGGGTATCGGTATTGGCAGATACTCAAGGCTGTGATATCAGTATCGGACATGAATAAGTGGTATCGTGCCATCCCTAAAAGGAACTGATACAACTGTGTTGTAGTTGTTTAGCGTTGATTTCATCCATGCAACTATGTTGGTGGTTATTGTTTATTGACTCTATAGAACTGTGTTGGTGTTTAATTTGTATTCCATACATACAACTCTGTTTACCTTTTATTATTGACTTAAATTGTTAATCCCTGTCCAATGTGACGACCATCACAAGTGATGCTACTTAACCCACCTTCTCGCTCTCATACATTGACAAAACCAATGATGATATGAGGACATGAAAATGGACATTTGTGAAATGTTCAAGTTCCTGAAGCATGTAATGTGTATTCAGGGGTGCAGTCGTAATATGGGCCAAGGCCAAACGCTGCGCGCACGCGCATACATGTATCTCTCCTCTTTCATGAGTCGGAGCTGGGGACGAGACGGGCGGTCTTTTGTCACACGCCCAACACTCCACACACACGCACACGCACAAACACACACACACACACACAGTCTAGGTGGCACTTATCACCTAGACTTTGCATAATAATAGGATGCGCGCAATTCTGCCTCAGTGACGAAGCCCAAACGTTGCGTATGCCCAGCACTGCACCCCTGTGTGTATTGCACTTAAACTTTTTGAATGTTTAATGTATTTAACATTTGTGATATTTGAATGTTCCTGACGAAGCTTGTAACCTACCGTGCCAAATGTTTGACGGAGCTAGAGCCCCGGGATTCGGTGTTGTATTTGTACAACACTGTGTACTTCGGCGCACACCTCACATATCGGCATGTAACTCGAGAACCGCTGAACGGATTGTGTCACGTGAAATGGCTATCGACACGCAACAAATAGGGCTTTAATTCGATATATATATTGTATTAAAATATATGCACACCCAAGCCGGTAGAGGTCGCCAAAGTGCAGGTGGGAAAATCTTCCTCAAGAGGGCCCACATGTGGGCCCTCGCATGTTAACATGTTTTACTTTTGTGATATTTGAATGAATTGAAGAATATTTTTGTTGACCACTTGAAAAGATTGTAATAAAAACATTGTTCAGTTTTCTTTTGTCTGAACTGCATTGTGTAACATTTTAAATAGACTTTTAACTACTCTCATCATTTGGGGCGACCATTTGTCATGCGGGGTAACCAATGATTGTCAATAACTGTACTAAATTCAAAATAGAATATCCATCAGTTTTGGCTCAAATATTAATCACTGGTATACTATGCTTAAGTGGATACTATTTGTACACATTTTAATTCAGTTTTATGGGTTTTAGAGCAAATATGGGTATTGTAATTGCATTACGAGGGAGACACTGCCATTATAGAATAAACTTGTGAAATCATGGTTTACAAAAAATTAAAGGGCACACAAGCCTGTCTTTCTTAAGATGTATATTTAATTACTGATACCTGTTAAAATATTAGTAATGTTAAGGAAATATATACATTTTGAGATAAATTACGGTCGCCCCAAATGACTTTTATTAAGGCCATGTCCTATTAATTCAACTTTAAAAACACTAAAATCTCTTAATTTGGGTTTTTTGCATAAATGCATGTATACACTACATTCCAAATGTTTGAAAAATGGCCAAATATATACTTATTTTTTGTATTTAAAAATTGGCCTATTGAAAAGTCTTATCCGTCAATGACCCATCTATGTTTGTATGTTGAACTATACTGCACTGTTTCCATGTCCCCTACCACTGCACTTTTTACAGTCTTATCGTTGTCTCACTGTTCTGTCCTGTCTTGTACTTTACTTATAATTATTTATTATTTATTACTGTTGTATTGTTCTAAATTGTGAAACGCATGCACTGTAATCGTCAAATCACGTTCCATTTGTACTGCAATATGGTGAATAAAGTAATCTGAATCTGAATCTGAATGTATGTACTTATATGTTTGTTATTGTATATATGTATATGTTTGTAGGTATATATTTATATGTATGTGAGTATATATTTATATATTTGTAGGTATATAATGTATGCCTTCATGTTTTGCATGTTTGTCAGTGTCAGTGTGTTTGTGGGCAAGCATGGGTACATGCAAAAATGTGTATGTGTACAGTATGTGACTGTTATTTTAATAATAATAATAATAATAATAATAATAATAATAATAATAATGCATTTTATTTATAAGGCGCCTTTCAAGGCACTCAAGGTCGCCGTACAACAATTTAACTCTTCTGCCCCCTTAGCGACTATTTTGTGTTTTTTGCCTATATTTTTTTGTGTTTCTGTGTACACCGATGGCTGTGTTGATTATTATGTCATGAAATTGTGTCCGTTTGCTTATTTTCCATATATTCACAGAATTTGAAAAGATTAGATTTTGAAACCCTCTAACACAAAAGTTAACAATATTAGCTTTCAAACCGTCCATAGTGGTTTATTTCTTGCCATTAGGGGGTTAGGGTTACCCAGACAGAAAGATTAGGAGAAGGTAAAATCTCATCCCTGTGCCCGTGCCCACCCCAACACTTGCTCAACAGTCCCCTAACCTAACCCTAACCCCAACCCCAACCCTAACCCTAACCCTAACCCCAACCCTAACCCTAACCCTAACCCTAACCCTAACCCTAACCCTAACCCTAACCCCAACCCTAACCCTAACCCTACAAACGGAAATATTTGGAATCTTTGATAGATATGTTGAGTTAGGTTCATAGTAGTATTCATGAAAAAAGAATTGGAACGAAATATTACAAATTACGTTTTTTATGACCTTGAACGTGATGCAATCTTTTCATGCACTAATGTGACAACTCTGTCAGTTACTTAACAAGGCACAAGGGTTAAAAACAGTTCATTTACAATCACAATCCATTAAAAAATTTAATCAGACAAAAAAATTTAATCAGACATACGCCTGCCTAAACAGGTGGGTTTTGAGGTGGGTTTTAAATGCGATAATGGAGTCAATGTTCCTGATGTCGGGGGGGAGGGAGTTCCAGAGGCAGGGGGCAGAGCAGCTGAAGGCTCTTGACCCCATGGTGGATAGACGGGCTGGGGGGACTATCAGGTTGATGGAGGAGGCAGACCTGAGGGACCGGGTGGGAATATTGATGTGGAGGAGGTCGGACAGGTATGGAGGGGCGAGGTTGTGGATGGCCTTGAATGTATGGAGGAGGATCTTGTAGTCTATGTGGTGTTTAATGGGAAGCCAGTGTAGTTGGCGTAGGACGGGGGTGATGTGACTGATGACAGGGGTTCTGGTTATTATGCGGGCAGCAGCGTTCTGGACCAGTTGGAGCTTATGGAGGAGTTTGTGGGGGAGACCAAAGAGAAGGGAGTTGCAATAATCCAAGCGGGAAGTGACGAGGGAGTGGACCAGGATTGCGGCGCTGTTGGGAATGAGTGAAGTGCGGAGGCGGTTGATGTTGCGAAGGTGGAAGTAGGCGGACCGGATCGTGTTATTGATTTGGGAATGGAATGATAGGGTGCTGTTGAGGACGGCACCCAGACTCTTGACCTGGGGGGAAGGGGAAACCAAGGAGTTGTCTATGGTGAGGGTGAAACTGGGGTGCTTGGTGAGTGTGGACTTGGAGCCAATGAGGACTACCTCTGTTTTATCACTGTTTAGTTTGAGGAAATTTGAAGTGAACCAGGATTTGATTTCCTGTAAACAGGCACAGAGGGAAGAGGGAGGGAGGGTGGAAGTGGGTTTGGAGGAAACATAGAGCTGGAAACATAGAACATAGAGCATTTTGTGTGTGTGTGTGTGTGTGTGTGTGTGTGTGTGTGTGTGTGTGTGTGTGTGTGTGTGTGTGTGTGTGTGTGTGTGTGTGTGTGTGTGTGTGTGTGTGTGTGTGTGTGTTAGAGCTGCCGCGGTATCGGTATTACCGCGGTATCGCTGTTACATCACGCCCACCGCAGAGTTGGGCTGAATACCGCATCACCGCTGTTTTTTATAATAATAATAAAGTACCCTGCTCTCGTTGGGCTTGCGGCTCTGCAGATATACCCTACTCCTCTGTCGAGGTTCCAAGCGACCCTATTGGGTACCAGAAAAGTCACATGAAACACTGCAGACCACTGATTGGTCAGAAGAGAGACGCGTCACACGTTGGAGCGTCCTGCAGTGTGTTACCACCAATCGGCAAGCGCGTATTAGGTTTTTACTTCCTGAATGTCAGCCATTGATCAGAGCTCACAACACGGCTAATACGTTAGCTCCCGCCGGAGACCGGAGTGGATTACCGTCGCTCCTCAGGGGGAACGAGGCATAATGATTTTACTGCAACGAAATGTTATAATAAAAGCCCTTCGTTCTATACACTTGTCTGATTGAAAACTTTATTAACAGACGGCAGAATGGGTACAACTCGGCACGCTCTGAGCAAAGAAAGGAACTGAGATATGAATTGAGTAACGCTTGCCTTGCTATGGTCCGGTAAATACGCTGATGTTATTGAACGTGTAACTATATAACGTTAATGCCACAAAACGAATGCCTTGTAATCATAAGTAGTAACGTTATAATAATAATAAAAAGAAGAAAGGGTCGGGGGGGGGGGGTAACCGGCGGGCGCAGAGTGAACGGCGCACGACCAGAGGGGAGACTTCGAATCCGTGTTTCACTTTTAATAACGAATGCATGCTTGCCAAATCCCAAACAATATTCATGCTGCAAAGTCATCCTCTAAAGATAGACATTTAGACTAGAGGCAGGCTATATGCTATAAAGAGTAGACTACAAAAAAAAAATGCATTCAAATTTGTGTGTGTGTGTGTGTGTGTGTGTGTGTGTGTGTGTGTGTGTGTGTGTGTGTGTGTGTGTGTGTGTGTGTGTGTGTGTGTGTGTGTGCGGTAATAACCGCAGCGGTAGGAAATATTTAGCAAATTTGTGCGGTAAGGAAAACATCAATACCGCGGCAGCTCTAGTGTGTGTGTGTGTGTGAGATGAATGTGTCTGTCGAGGAATCTCACAGAGGGTTGACGACACCTGCCAACAGCATGCTCAAATCTGATTGGCTGGAACGAGACCAGGTCAGAGTGATGCTAATGGATGTGATGGGGACAACAAACCAAGTGCACACACACGTGCACACACACACACACACACACACACACACACACACACACACACACACACACACACACACACACACACACACACACACACACACACACACACACACACACACACACACACACACACACCAGGGACGTGCACAGGACTTTAGAGGGGCAGGTGCTCCAAGGCTGAAAAGGGCACTATAGGCCCTACCTGTGTATTTTAACCGAGCATGCATAGCGTGCAAGCCCGATTTTTAAGGGCCCTTTTCGGGGGGGGGGGGCCTTTTTATGTTTTTTGGGGTTTTTTGTTGATCAAATATTGAATATTGAACTATAATAATCAGTGCAGGAGCTCACTTATCCTTGGAAGACACTTTTATCACTGACTTAAAAGGCCCATACATCTCCATAAATGTTCAGGGGGGAGGAAATAAGTTCTTACCCTACAGACCCCAAGAAGTACCCTATATTCTGTATTGTTTAATATAAATGCATTTTTAATTCCAATCCCGATTTGTATTTGAGATTCCCAAATCCCATCGGACTTGACTTCTTCGTGTCCCTCAATGAGTGTAATACCAGCATTCAACTGTATGCGGCACAGCGGTTTCTATTAGGGATGTCCCGATCACGTTTTTTTGCTTATCTACCGATACCGATATTTCACGATCCGATTTTTTATTTTTTTACTTTTTTTTTTTATTCAACAAACATGACCATGTTCACGTCTTAAACTCATACTGAGGCCTTAGTTTTGGTTTTAAATTGCATATCATCATTCATTTATTTATTGTCACACAGAACAGAAGAATTCTGCCAAAACAAACCAATATCCAGTATCCAGCTGCAGAACGGCAGACCAGCCACACTCTCAGACCCAAACGCATTTCCTTTGATTTAATTATACATCAAATGATTTATGTCAAGGATTGCAATGCCTCGCTTGAATGAAGTTAACTTTTCACCTGGATAACGTCAACATTCAGGGTGAATGTAATGTGAGAAATTGGGATTAAAAAAAAATTATAATAAAATTATTTGGGTCTGAGAGTGTGGCTGGTCTACCGTTCTGCAGCTGGATACTATTGATTTGTTTTGCAAAATTCTTCTGCTCTGTGTGACAATAAATAAATGATGATATGCAATTTAAAACCAAAACGAATGCCTCAGTATGAGTTTAAGACGTGAACATGGTCATGTTTGTTGAATAAAAAAAATAAAGTTACAAAAAGATAAAATAAAAGAAATTCCAGATTTTTTTATTTATTTTTTGCCAATCCCGATCTTCGGAAAATCACGTGATCGGCCCCGATCCCGATCACGTGATCGGATCAGGACATCCCTAGTTTCTATCATCATCATCATCACCACCCACGCTATGCATAAAATATATAGGTCCGCGGAGGCATGCTGAGGAGGCCGTGCAAACTGCAATGGAATATGGGGCATCTCTCTCTCTTTACCTAATATTTTTATTCTATCCTGAAATTTTTCAGTTGGAAGGGCAGTCTATATGCGTAACGGTAAAAATTTAAATAAAAAAAATATATAAAAAATATTTTTCTTTTTCAAAAAGGGCACTTTTTTTACGAGGCTCAAAAAGGCAGGTGCTCAAGCACCCCTTGAGCTCTATGTGTGCACGTGCCTGATAGATAGGGTGGTAAGATCGGCTCTGGCACGGGAGCCTGATCCCGGTGGGGGTCCTCCGGGACGGATGTATGTGCCCAAGGCTGCGCGCTCGCGACTGCTGCAGTGGGCACATACCTCTTCACTCACCGGCCACCCTGGGGCCGCCAGGACCCTGGAGTTTATCCGTAGGAGGTTCTGGTGGCCTACAGAGGTGGGGGATACGCGTTCCTTCGTGGCGGCCTGTCCGGTGTGCGTGCGTAGTAAGACCTCTCGCCATGCACCGGCGGGTCTCCTCAGACCGCTTCCTTTTTTATTTTCAGTTTCTTGATTTACAAACAAACATCCACATACAACAATACAATTGGCGGTCAAAATTATAAACGACAGTACAATACAATTCGACAGATAAGAACTAAAAGATATAGCTGATAGTAGAAAATAATATCAAAATCGAATGAAGAGTTTACCTAAAATAAATTCACTAAAGGGAAAAGGGAAAACAAAACAAAAAACAAAAACAAAAAAAAGAGATACAAAAAAAAATTATAATAATAATAAAGTGACATGGGTTCTTTGGTACCTTCATAGTTTATTTTCATTTCGATTTCTCTTCTTGTCTCCTTTTCACTCTCCTGTGATGTCGTTTCTTTTCTTCCTATACTCTTCCCACTTCTCCCATTTTGACTCAAACTTCTCGTCTTGTAGCCTCAGCCTATGTGTGATTCTCTCCATTTCCTGTATCCCACCCACTATCTCAATTGCTTGCTGTGTGAGAGAGAGAGAGAGATAGTGAGTGAGAGAGAGAGAGAGATAGAATTAAGTACATTTGCTGAAATACAGTTGTTCTTAATTTTCTCACTTGCTATGTGAGAATGTTAGTTATTATGTTCTCAATGCCCCTTGCATTGTATGAGTTGTATGGAAGCGTTTGCTAGTTCTAGTGCTAACCCTTTGTACATTGTGGCTGTGTCTGACAAAAGTTAACAATAAATAATGGTATTAGGAATACATTTGCCTCCTGCGTGAACTGTGCATAGCTGAATAGACTGTATTTTAACGCCGGTCATATGGTGGTACTTGGAGAGCCAGCTACGTTCTCAGGTGGTACTTGGTGTAAAAAGTTTGAGAACCACTGGTCTAGACTGTCCAGATCGGTCTCCACTGGGTACAGAGCTGAAAACTCACACAGTGGGGAGGAGTCGAAGTTGATGGACTGGATGTGCGGTAGGTTCTCCAGACCGTAGTCATTCAGAGGGCTGTCAGCAGGAAATTGACTGGCTGCACTAAACCCTCCTGATGAAGCAGATATAGCTTGGGAGGACTGCAATGGTTCCAAGGAGTACTGCTGGCTGTATTTAGGCATGGAGTGGGCAGAGCTACTGTCGTTCAGCATCAGAGGGATCTTTCTCTTCATGGCCAGTTTCAGACTGGCAATTTCCCTCCTCAAAGCCTCGTTCTCGTGTTTAATAGAGATGTAATAGGCTTGGATGTTCTCCTGTTTTTCCTTCATCAGCTGAACATCACTGAGGATCATAGACACCTCCTCAGGAAACACCTTCAGCTCATCCTGCTTCAGATTGTACACATTGGTGACTTTGCGTTTGATGTTCTTCAGCAGCTTGCTGAAGGTGACTTTGCGTTCGGTGACTTTGCGTTTGATTTTCTTCAGCAGCTGATCTCCTCCTCTGATGAAATGAGGATGTTGGAACTCTGTGTCGTCTAACTCCTGTTTCACAAGAACCCCATGCTCGTGGACCACCTTACGGAATCCATATATGTTGAGTTGTCGTATGAAGCTGACCATGTTGTTGTGCTTGAAAAACTTTGGAAGAACCTCCTTGGAGAAGCGACCCTGGTCAAATACATGAAAACTATTTCCATTTGGGCTCCAGCAGATGAGAGGGTCAATTTCTGGGTCTTCCACCAGTGTCCTAAGTTTGGTCAGAAAAGCTGGAACTCTGCTGCGGCTAACGTCCACACCTCCAGATCCATCGCTGTGAAACTCCATGCTCCCAAAACGACAAGGATTCAAACAAAGCCACCGTTCACAAGTCAACAGTCTGAGTTAGTTAGTAGATGAAGAATGAGATCTTATGAGAGAATTGTTTAATATATATAGAACACAATTGTAACTGAGGGGTTACAAGTTCAAGTTTCAAGTTTCTTTAATAGTTGTCATACAGAAGTACAGAATACTTTTATACAAAATGCTTCTTACTGTTACGCTCCAGAGACTGTGCAAGACAAGATAAGTATGAAATAAAATAACATAGTATAGCATGTAAATTAGAAGTAAAAAAAACGAGGTCACAGTGTTCAGTATAGACATATGTACAATGTTCGATGCAGAGTAGACGTAACTGAGTTACCATATAATATACAATACTGTGTAGTGTACTAATATACAATACTATATAGTGCAAGGCAGAAATAGGATGAGGTGCAATTTAGGTACAATTTACAGTAGGTGTACGAGTTGTAGTGCAAATCCTTTATCAATAAATATAAAGTGTGTTTGTGTGATCTAAAGTGTGGAGAGTGGGTGCTGCAGTGTGTTGTTTGTTTAAGTGAGTGTGTGCGTGTGGGTGTGTGTGCTGTGTGCATTTGATGGTTGTTGCATAGTGTTTATTGTTCGTTTAGCAGCCTGATGGCCTGGGGATAGAAGCTTCTTCTGAGTCTTTCTGTGCTCGCCTTAAGACTCCGGTATCGCTTGCCTGACCGCAGCAGTTCAAAGAGGCAGTTGTTCGGGTGGCTCGAGTCCTTAATAATTCTCTTAGCCTTCCCCTTGCACCGCTTGTTGTAAATGTTCTGGAGGGTGGGAAGCCCCCCTCCAATTGTGCGTTCGGCTGAACGTGTCACTCTTTGTAGTCTGCTACGGTCTTGTGCAGTGCTATTCCCAAACCAGGAGGTGATGTTGCCAGTCAGGATGCTCTCTATTGTACATGAGTAGAAGTTCCTAAGGATCTTCTGACTGACTTGGAACTTCCTTAGGCACCTGAGGAAGTAGAGGCGTTGTCGTGCCTTCTTCACAACACTGTCAATGTGTGTGGTCCATGTCAAATCCTCGGATATGTGGGGTCCGAGGTACTTGAAACTGTTCACTCTCTCAACCGGTGCCCCGTCGATGCTGAGGGGGCTGTAGTCCTTGACCCCCGACCTCCTGAAGTCCACAATCATCTCTTTTGTTTTGCTGACGTTCAGGGAGAGGCAGTTCTCCTGACACCACTGTGACAGGTTCTCTACCTCTTCCAGGTAGGCCCTTTCGTCGTTGGCAGAGATCAGGCCCACCACTACTGTGTCATCAGCAAATTTGATGATGGTGTTGTTGTTCCGCTGTGCTACGCAGTCATGTGTGTACAGGGAGTAGAGGAGGGGGCTCAGAACACAGCCCTGGGGGGCCCCTATGTTGAGCGTGATGGATGAGGAGGTGCAGTTGCCTGCTCTTACCACCTGGGGTCTGCCCGTCAGGAAGTCCAAGACCCTGACTGTATTAAAGATTGTGATAGATTAAACCACTGCTAGTTATGTACTTAGTATTACTTGCAGGACAGTACAACTAATTATGGCAGACACTCATAATAACACGGCACGGGGACAAAGAAATATCATTGAGGGTATTTATTATTATGCAGCAAATTGTACAGATATGAGAATTAGGGTCGCGCTTGTATGGCGAAGAATATGCATAAGTCAGTCAGTAGCAAAAGTCAGTGGGAATAGAATAATTCCTACGATGGGGTACTAGGCTAACGCCGCCTGGCGTAGGATGGCAATTATAGGGGGAAACGCTGGTACCGCTGGAGACAAGGGGTTTCCTCCCAGAGATGTAAGCTCTGGAGGAGAGAGGAATGTTCGGATACTCAGTCTGATCAATTGAAGAAGAAGGGGGTTCACGTACAGAATCCAGTCCTTGTAATCCAAAGCTCAGCCACAAGCAATAACTGTAATCCAATTGCACGATAGCAATGATGATAGCCAGCTAGCCTCGGTCCACGAAGCCAGCCCGAAGTAGATCCTCACGGTGGTTAAATCCAAACGACAGTGGGTATTAACGATGCTCTTCTCCAAGGGTAGTACGTTCCACAATCACTATAATCCAACCAATACTGGTTCTGCAATCGCCGCCGTCGGTTCCAATATGCACATGTCCAGTAGGTTCTCCGACTAGGCCCTCCTCGTGTACTGGCACCAATGTATTTAGTCCACGCACACTGGCTAAGGTTCCACTAGCTAAACGAACGAACTGCTGGGTAATGCTGCACACGAACAAACTGTTGTTGGCACGATACACAATAAATTAACGACTCTTTACTTCACATTAAGCTAAGTCGAACGTGACGTTACTGCATTAAATCTGACACTTTTACTATTCACTTCGCACGTGGTTCTCAACGCTCTGTTAGACGAACTGCTTCTCACTACATTAGAATCACACTGAACTTGATGAACAGCTACTGTTCGCACCTGCCGCCGTATATATACTTAAGTGGCTTTCTAGTGCCGAACCTCAGTTCTCGTCTCGAATCAATGCGCCGTCTCCAGGCATGTTGCAACATGCCCGGACTCGCCTTTGAACCTGACTTTAGGGGCTCGCCGTCTGGCGCCGATAGCGTTATCCAATAAGGAAAGCGAATATTATTAGGATATAACGTGTATATATAAGTAATATACAAGGCATATAAAACAACAAACGTAGATTCTCAACTTTAATCTGGCCCTTCACAACAACAATGTTCTAGAATGTTCTATGACATCATACTGTGACATCACAAATATTCTAGAATGTTCTATATGACATCATACTGTGCCATCACAAATGTTCTAGAATGTTCTATATGTAAAAATAAGTAAAAGAAAATACTATGACATCAATCATCTGTTTTTTTTTTATAAATTTCTTTATTGCAGGAAAAGTCATTTGTACAACAACATCATTCATTTTCCATATTTTTTTCCTTTCTTCCCCTTTCATTTCCCCTTCCCCTCCCTCATACCCACCCCATCCCCCCCACACCGGAGTTGTTGAAAACACATCTGCAAAACATCCAAACATACAGCATAGATGCTACTGGGAAAGAAAAACAAAAAACAAAAAAACAATAATAATATCAATCAGACCCATCTGTATTATGCACAAACATTTAGATAAAAATAAGTAAAGAAAGAACTAAAACACAGAAAGAAAACTCTCTAGCACGGCTGTGGCTGTGGAAGAAAGTCATCAATGAGATTATTTCACTCTTTCCCTCACCCCTGTCTATAGTATTGTGGTCATTCTTGGGTAGTTTGACCTTCTGCAGCTGCGTCTCCCGTTCACCTCTCCCTCCCCCAGTTAAGGGCCCTTTTCGGGCGGGGGGGGGGGGGGGCTTTTTATGTCTTTTGGGGGGTTTTGTTGATCAAATATTGAATATTGAACTATAATAATCAGTGCAGGAGCTCACTTATCCTTGAAAGACACTTTTATCACTGACTTAAAAGGCCCATACATCTCCATAAATGTTCAGGGGGGAGGAAATAAGTTCTTACCCTACAGACCCCAAGAAGTACCCTATATTCTGTATTGTTTAATATAAATGCATTTTTAATTCCAATCCCGATTTGTATTTGAGATTCCCAAATCCCATCGGACTTGACTTCTTCGTGTCCCTCAATGAGTGTAATACCAGCATTCAACTGTATGCGCCACAGCGGTTTCTATTAGGGATGTCCCGATCATGTTTTTTTGCTTATCTACCGATACCGATATTTCCCGATCCGATTTAAAAAAAATTTACTTTTTTTTTTTATTCAACAAACATGACCATGTTCACGTCTTAAACTCATACTGAGGCCTTAGTTTTAAATTGCATATCATCATTCATTTATTTATTGTCACACAGAACAGAAGAATTCTGCCAAAACAAACCAATAGTATCCAGCTGCAGAACGGCAGACCAGCCACACTCTCAGACCCAAACGCATTTCCTTTGATTTAATTATACATCAAATGATTTATGTCAAGGATTGCAATGCCTCGCTTGAATGAAGTTAACTTTTCACCTGGATAACGTCAACATTCAGGGTGAATGTAATGTGAGAAATTGGGATTAAAAAAAAATTATAATAAAATTATTTGGGTCTGAGAGTGTGGCTGGTCTGCCGTTCTGCAGCTGGATACTATTGATTTGTTTTGGCAAAATTCTTCTGCTCTGTGTGACAATAAATAAATGAATGATGATATGCAATTTAAAACCAAAACGAATGCCTCAGTATGAGTTTAAGACGTGAACATGGTCATGTTTGTTGAATAAAAAAAAGAAAGTAAAAAAAAAAGAAAAGAAAAGAAATTCCAGATTTTGTTATTTATTTTTTGCCAATCCCGATCTTCGGAAAATCACGTGATCGGCCCCGATCCCGATCACGTGATCGGATCAGGACATCCCTAGTTTCTATCATCATCATCACCACCCACGCTATGCATAAAATATATAGGTCCGCGGAGGCATGCTGAGGAGGCCGTGCAAACTGCAATGGAATATGGGGCATCTCTCTCTCTTTACCTAATATTTTTATTCTATCCTGAAATTTTTCAGTTGGAAGGGCAGTCTATATGCGTAACGGTAAAAATTTAAATAAAAAAAATATATAAAAAATATTTTTCTTTTTCAAAAAGGGCACTTTTTTTACGAGGCTCAAAAAGGCAGGTGCTCAAGCACCCCTTGAGCTCTATGTGTGCACGTGCCTGATAGATAGGGTGGTAAGATCGGCTCTGGCACGGGAGCCTGATCCCGGTGGGGGTCCTCCGGGACGGATGTATGTGCCCAAGGCTGCGCGCTCGCGACTGCTGCAGTGGGCACATACCTCTTCACTCACCGGCCACCCTGGGGCCGCCAGGACCCTAGAGTTTATCCGTAGGAGGTTCTGGTGGCCTACAGAGGTGGGGGATACGCGTTCCTTCATGGCGGCCTGTCCGGTGTGCGCGCGTAGTAAGACCTCTCGCCATGCACCGGCGGGTCTCCTCAGACCGCTTCCTTTTTTATTTTCAGTTTCTTGATTTACAAACAAACATCCACATACAACAATACAATTGGCGGTCAAAATTATAAACGACAGTACAATACAATTCGACAGATAAGAACTAAAAGATATAGCTGATAGTAGAAAATAATATCAAAATCGAATGAAGAGTTTACCTAAAATAAATTCACTAAAGGGAAAAGGGAAAACAAAACAAAAAACAAAAACAAAGAAAAGAGATACAAAAAAAAAATTATAATAATAATAAAGTGACATGGGTTCTTTGGTACCTTCATAGTTTATTTTCATTTCGATTTCTCTTCTTGTCTCCTTTTCACTCTCCTGTGATGTCGTTTCTTTTCTTCCTATACTCTTCCCACTTCTCCCATTTTGACTCAAATTTCTCGTCTTGTAGCCTCAGCCTATGTGTGATTCTCTCCATTTCCTGTATCCCACCCACTATCTCAATTGCTTGCTGTGTGAGAGAGAGAGAGAGAGAGAGAGAGAGAGATAGAATTAAGTACATTTGCTGAAATACAGTTGTTCTTAATTTTCTCACTTGCTATGTGAGAATGTTAGTTATTATGTTCTCAATAAGTCAATAAGTGTATGAGTTGTATGGAAGCGTTTGCTAGTTCTAGTGCTAACCCTTTGTACATTGTGGCTGTGTCTGACAAAAGTTAACAATAAATAATGGTATTAGGAATACATTTGCCTTCTGCGTGAACTGTGCATAGCTGAATAGACTGTATTTTAACGCCGGTCATATGGTGGTACTTGGAGAGCCAGCTATGTTCTCAGGTGGTACTTGGTGTAAAAAGTTTGAGAACCACTGGTCTAGACTGTCCAGATCGGTCTCCACTGGGTACAGAGCTGAAAACTCACACAGTGGGGAGGAGTCGAAGTTGATGGACTGGATGTGCGGTAGGTTCTCCAGACCGTAGTCATTCAGAGGGCTGTCAGCAGGAAATTGACTGGCTGCACTAAACCCTCCTGATGAAGCAGATATAGCTTGGTAGGACTGCAATGGTTCCAAGGAGTACTGCTGGCTGTATTTAGGCATGGAGTGGGCAGAGCTACTGTCGTTCAGCATCAGAGGGATGTTTCTCTTCATGGCCAGTTTCAGACTGGCAATTTCCCTCCTCAAAGCCTCGTTCTCGTGTTTAATAGAGATGTTATAGGCTTGGATGTTCTCCTGTTTTTCCTTCATCAGCTGAACATCACTGAGGATCTTAGACACCTCCTCAGGAAACACCATCAGCTCATCCTGCTTCAGATTGGACACATTGGTGACTTTGCGTTTGATTTTCTTCAGCAGCTGATCTTCTCCTCTGATGAAATGAGGATGTTGGAACTCTGTGTCGTCTAACTCCTGTTTCACAAGAACCCCATGCTCGTGGACCACCTTACGGAATCCATATATGTTGAGTTGTCGTATGAAGCTGACCATGTTGTTGTGCTTGAAAAACTTTGGAAGAACCTCCTTGGAGAAGCGACCCTGGTCAAATACATGAAAACGATTTCCATTTGGGCTCCAGCAGATGAGAGGGTCAATTTCTGGGTCTTCCACCATTGTCTTAAGTTTGGTCAGAAAAGCTGGAACTCTGCTGCGGCTAACGTCCACACCTCCAGATCCATCGCTGTGAAACTCCATGCTCCCAAAACGACAAGGATTCAAACAAACAAAGCCACCGTTCACAAGTCAACAGTCTGAGTTAGTTAGTAGATGAAGAATGAGATCTTATGAGAGAATTGTTTAATATATATAGAACACAATGTTCTATATGACATCATACTGTGACATCACAAATATTCTAGAATGTACTATATGACATCATACTGTGCCATCACAAATGTTCTAGAATGTTCTATATGTAAAAATAAGTAAAAGAAAATACTATGACATCAATCATCTGTTTTTTTTTTATAAATTTCTTTATTGCAGGAAAAGTAATTTGTACAACAACATCATTCATTTTCCATATTTTTTTCCTTTCTTCCCCTTTCATTTCCCCTTCCCCTCCCTCATACCCACCCCATCCCCCCCACACCGGAGTTGTTGAAAACACATCTGCAAAACATCCAAACATACAGCATAGATGCTACTGGGAAAGAAAAACAAAAAACAAAAAAACAATAATAATATCAATCAGACCCATCTGTATTATGCACAAACATTTAGATAAAAATAAGTAAAGAAAGAACTAAAACACAGAAAGAAAACTCTCTAGCACGGCTGTGGCTGTGGAAGAAAGTCATCAATGAGATTATTTCACTCTTTCCCTCACCCCTGTCTATAGTATTGTGGTCATTCTTGGGTAGTTTGACCTTCTGCAGCTGCGTCTCCCGTTCACCTCTCCCTCCCCCAGTTAAGGGCCCTTTTCGGGCGGGGGGGGGGGGGGGGCTTTTTATGTCTTTTGGGGGGTTTTGTTGATCAAATATTGAATATTGAACTATAATAATCAGTGCAGGAGCTCACTTATCCTTGAAAGACACTTTTATCACTGACTTAAAAGGCCCATACATCTCCATAAATGTTCAGGGGGGAGGAAATAAGTTCTTACCCTACAGACCCCAAGAAGTACCCTATATTCTGTATTGTTTAATATAAATGCATTTTTAATTCCAATCCCGATTTGTATTTGAGATTCCCAAATCCCATCGGACTTGACTTCTTCGTGTCCCTCAATGAGTGTAATACCAGCATTCAACTGTATGCGCCACAGCGGTTTCTATTAGGGATGTCCCGATCATGTTTTTTTGCTTATCTACCGATACCGATATTTCCCGATCCGATTTAAAAAAAATTTACTTTTTTTTTTATTCAACAAACATGACCATGTTCACGTCTTAAACTCATACTGAGGCCTTAGTTTTAAATTGCATATCATCATTCATTTATTTATTGTCACACAGAACAGAAGAATTCTGCCAAAACAAACCAATAGTATCCAGCTGCAGAACGGCAGACCAGCCACACTCTCAGACCCAAACGCATTTCCTTTGATTTAATTATACATCAAATGATTTATGTCAAGGATTGCAATGCCTCGCTTGAATGAAGTTAACTTTTCACCTGGATAACGTCAACATTCAGGGTGAATGTAATGTGAGAAATTGGGATTAAAAAAAAATTATAATAAAATTATTTGGGTCTGAGAGTGTGGCTGGTCTGCCGTTCTGCAGCTGGATACTATTGATTTGTTTTGGCAAAATTCTTCTGCTCTGTGTGACAATAAATAAATGAATGATGATATGCAATTTAAAACCAAAACGAATGCCTCAGTATGAGTTTAAGACGTGAACATGGTCATGTTTGTTGAATAAAAAAAAGAAAGTTAAAAAAAAAGAAAAGAAAAGAAATTCCAGATTTTGTTATTTATTTTTTGCCAATCCCGATCTTCGGAAAATCACGTGATCGGCCCCGATCCCGATCACGTGATCGGATCAGGACATCCCTAGTTTCTATCATCATCATCATCACCACCCACGCTATGCATAAAATATATAGGTCCGCGGAGGCATGCTGAGGAGGCCGTGCAAACTGCAATGGAATATGGGGCATCTCTCTCTCTTTACCTAATATTTTTATTCTATCCTGAAATTTTTCAGTTGGAAGGGCAGTCTATATGCGTAACGGTAAAAATTTTAATAAAAAAAATATATAAAAAATATTTATCTTTTTCAAAAAGGGCACTTTTTTTACGAGGCTCAAAAAGGCAGGTGCTCAAGCACCCCTTGAGCTCTATGTGTGCACGTGCCTGATAGATAGGGTGGTAAGATCGGCTCTGGCACGGGAGCCTGATCCCGGTGGGGGTCCTCCGGGACAGATGTATGTGCCCAAGGCTGCGCGCTCGCGACTGCTGCAGTGGGCACATACCTCTTCACTCACCGGCCACCCTGGGGCCGCCAGGACCCTGGAGTTTATCCGTAGGAGGTTCTGGTGGCCTACAGAGGTGGGGGATACGCGTTCCTTCATGGCGGCCTGTCCGGTGTGCGCGCGTAGTAAGACCTCTCGCCATGCACCGGCGGGTCTCCTCAGACCGCTTCCTTTTTTATTTTCAGTTTCTTGATTTACAAACAAACATCCACATACAACAATACAATTGGCGGTCAAAATTATAAACGACAGTACAATACAATTCGACAGATAAGAACTAAAAGATATAGCTGATAGTAGAAAATAATATCAAAATCGAATGAAGAGTTTACCTAAAATAAATTCACTAAAGGGAAAAGGGAAAACAAAACAAAAAACAAAAACAAAGAAAAGAGATACAAAAAAAAAATTATAATAATAATAAAGTGACATGGGTTCTTTGGTACCTTCATAGTTTATTTTCATTTCGATTTCTCTTCTTGTCTCCTTTTCACTCTCCTGTGATGTCGTTTCTTTTCTTCCTATACTCTTCCCACTTCTCCCATTTTGACTCAAATTTCTCGTCTTGTAGCCTCAGCCTATGTGTGATTCTCTCCATTTCCTGTATCCCACCCACTATCTCAATTGCTTGCTGTGTGAGAGAGAGAGAGAGAGAGAGAGAGAGAGAGATAGAATTAAGTACATTTGCTGAAATACAGTTGTTCTTAATTTTCTCACTTGCTATGTGAGAATGTTAGTTATTATGTTCTCAATAAGTCAATAAGTGTATGAGTTGTATGGAAGCGTTTGCTAGTTCTAGTGCTAACCCTTTGTACATTGTGGCTGTGTCTGACAAAAGTTAACAATAAATAATGGTATTAGGAATACATTTGCCTTCTGCGTGAACTGTGCATAGCTGAATAGACTGTATTTTAACGCCGGTCATATGGTGGTACTTGGAGAGCCAGCTATGTTCTCAGGTGGTACTTGGTGTAAAACGTTTGAGAACCACTGGTCTAGACTGTCCAGATCGGTCTCCACTGGGTACAGAGCTGAAAACTCACACAGTGGGGAGGAGTCGAAGTTGATGGACTGGATGTGCGGTAGGTTCTCCAGACCGTAGTCATTCAGAGGGCTGTCAGCAGGAAATTGACTGGCTGCACTAAACCCTCCTGATGAAGCAGATATAGCTTGGTAGGACTGCAATGGTTCCAAGGAGTACTGCTGGCTGTATTTAGGCATGGAGTGGGCAGAGCTACTGTCGTTCAGCATCAGAGGGATCTTTCTCTTCATGGCCAGTTTCAGACTGGCAATTTCCCTCCTCAAAGCCTCGTTCTCGTGTTTAATAGAGATGTTATAGGCTTGGATGTTCTCCTGTTTTTCCTTCATCAGCTGAACATCACTGAGGATCTTAGACACCTCCTCAGGAAACACCATCAGCTCATCCTGCTTCAGATTGGACACATTGGTGACTTTGCGTTTGATTTTCTTCAGCAGCTGATCTTCTCCTCTGATGAAATGAGGATGTTGGAACTCTGTGTCGTCTAACTCCTGTTTCACAAGAACCCCATGCTCGTGGACCACCTTACGGAATCCATATATGTTGAGTTGTCGTATGAAGCTGACCATGTTGTTGTGCTTGAAAAACTTTGGAAGAACCTCCTTGGAGAAGCGACCCTGGTCAAATACATGAAAACGATTTCCATTTGGGCTCCAGCAGATGAGAGGGTCAATTTCTGGGTCTTCCACCATTGTCTTAAGTTTGGTCAGAAAAGCTGGAACTCTGCTGCGGCTAACGTCCACACCTCCAGATCCATCGCTGTGAAACTCCATGCTCCCAAAACGACAAGGATTCAAACAAACAAAGCCACCGTTCACAAGTCAACAGTCTGAGTTAGTTAGTAGATGAAGAATGAGATCTTATGAGAGAATTGTTTAATATATATAGAACACAATGTTCTATATGACATCATACTGTGACATCACAAATATTCTAGAATGTACTATATGACATCATACTGTGCCATCACAAATGTTCTAGAATGTTCTATATGTAAAAATAAGTAAAAGAAAATACTATGACATCAATCATCTCTTTTTTTTTTTATAAATTTCTTTATTGCAGGAAAAGTAATTTGTACATTTACAATTGACAACAACATCATTCATTTTCCATATTTTTTTCCTTTCTTCCCCTTTCATTTCCCCTTCCCCTCCCTCATACCCACCCCATCCCCCCCACACCGGAGTTGTTGAAAACACATCTGCAAAACATCCAAACATACAGCATAGATGCTACTGGGAAAGAAAAACAAAAAACAAAAAAACAATAATAATATCAATCAGACCCATCTGTATTATGCACAAACATTTAGATAAAAATAAGTAAAGAAAGAACTAAAACACAGAAAGAAAACTCTCTAGCACGGCTGTGGCTGTGGAAGAAAGTCATCAATGAGATTATTTCACTCTTTCCCTCACCCCTGTCTATAGTATTGTGGTCATTCTTGGGTAGTTTGACCTTCTGCAGCTGCGTCTCCCGTTCACCTCTCCCTCCCCCAGTTAAGGGCCCTTTTCGGGCGGGGGGGGGGGGGGGGGCTTTTTATGTCTTTTGGGGGGTTTTGTTGATCAAATATTGAATATTGAACTATAATAATCAGTGCAGGAGCTCACTTATCCTTGAAAGACACTTTTATCACTGACTTAAAAGGCCCATACATCTCCATAAATGTTCAGGGGGGAGGAAATAAGTTCTTACCCTACAGACCCCAAGAAGTACCCTATATTCTGTATTGTTTAATATAAATGCATTTTTAATTCCAATCCCGATTTGTATTTGAGATTCCCAAATCCCATCGGACTTGACTTCTTCGTGTCCCTCAATGAGTGTAATACCAGCATTCAACTGTATGCGCCACAGCGGTTTCTATTAGGGATGTCCCGATCATGTTTTTTTGCTTATCTACCGATACCGATATTTCCCGATCCGATTTAAAAAAAATTTACTTTTTTTTTTATTCAACAAACATGACCATGTTCACGTCTTAAACTCATACTGAGGCCTTAGTTTTAAATTGCATATCATCATTCATTTATTTATTGTCACACAGAACAGAAGAATTCTGCCAAAACAAACCAATAGTATCCAGCTGCAGAACGGCAGACCAGCCACACTCTCAGACCCAAACGCATTTCCTTTGATTTAATTATACATCAAATGATTTATGTCAAGGATTGCAATGCCTCGCTTGAATGAAGTTAACTTTTCACCTGGATAACGTCAACATTCAGGGTGAATGTAATGTGAGAAATTGGGATTAAAAAAAAATTATAATAAAATTATTTGGGTCTGAGAGTGTGGCTGGTCTGCCGTTCTGCAGCTGGATACTATTGATTTGTTTTGGCAAAATTCTTCTGCTCTGTGTGACAATAAATAAATGAATGATGATATGCAATTTAAAACCAAAACGAATGCCTCAGTATGAGTTTAAGACGTGAACATGGTCATGTTTGTTGAATAAAAAAAAGAAAGTTAAAAAAAAAGAAAAGAAAAGAAATTCCAGATTTTGTTATTTATTTTTTGCCAATCCCGATCTTCGGAAAATCACGTGATCGGCCCCGATCCCGATCACGTGATCGGATCAGGACATCCCTAGTTTCTATCATCATCATCATCACCACCCACGCTATGCATAAAATATATAGGTCCGCGGAGGCATGCTGAGGAGGCCGTGCAAACTGCAATGGAATATGGGGCATCTCTCTCTCTTTACCTAATATTTTTATTCTATCCTGAAATTTTTCAGTTGGAAGGGCAGTCTATATGCGTAACGGTAAAAATTTTAATAAAAAAAATATATAAAAAATATTTATCTTTTTCAAAAAGGGCACTTTTTTTACGAGGCTCAAAAAGGCAGGTGCTCAAGCACCCCTTGAGCTCTATGTGTGCACGTGCCTGATAGATAGGGTGGTAAGATCGGCTCTGGCACGGGAGCCTGATCCCGGTGGGGGTCCTCCGGGACAGATGTATGTGCCCAAGGCTGCGCGCTCGCGACTGCTGCAGTGGGCACATACCTCTTCACTCACCGGCCACCCTGGGGCCGCCAGGACCCTGGAGTTTATCCGTAGGAGGTTCTGGTGGCCTACAGAGGTGGGGGATACGCGTTCCTTCATGGCGGCCTGTCCGGTGTGCGCGCGTAGTAAGACCTCTCGCCATGCACCGGCGGGTCTCCTCAGACCGCTTCCTTTTTTATTTTCAGTTTCTTGATTTACAAACAAACATCCACATACAACAATACAATTGGCGGTCAAAATTATAAACGACAGTACAATACAATTCGACAGATAAGAACTAAAAGATATAGCTGATAGTAGAAAATAATATCAAAATCGAATGAAGAGTTTACCTAAAATAAATTCACTAAAGGGAAAAGGGAAAACAAAACAAAAAACAAAAACAAAGAAAAGAGATACAAAAAAAAAATTATAATAATAATAAAGTGACATGGGTTCTTTGGTACCTTCATAGTTTATTTTCATTTCGATTTCTCTTCTTGTCTCCTTTTCACTCTCCTGTGATGTCGTTTCTTTTCTTCCTATACTCTTCCCACTTCTCCCATTTTGACTCAAATTTCTCGTCTTGTAGCCTCAGCCTATGTGTGATTCTCTCCATTTCCTGTATCCCACCCACTATCTCAATTGCTTGCTGTGTGAGAGAGAGAGAGAGAGAGAGAGAGAGAGAGATAGAATTAAGTACATTTGCTGAAATACAGTTGTTCTTAATTTTCTCACTTGCTATGTGAGAATGTTAGTTATTATGTTCTCAATAAGTCAATAAGTGTATGAGTTGTATGGAAGCGTTTGCTAGTTCTAGTGCTAACCCTTTGTACATTGTGGCTGTGTCTGACAAAAGTTAACAATAAATAATGGTATTAGGAATACATTTGCCTTCTGCGTGAACTGTGCATAGCTGAATAGACTGTATTTTAACGCCGGTCATATGGTGGTACTTGGAGAGCCAGCTATGTTCTCAGGTGGTACTTGGTGTAAAACGTTTGAGAACCACTGGTCTAGACTGTCCAGATCGGTCTCCACTGGGTACAGAGCTGAAAACTCACACAGTGGGGAGGAGTCGAAGTTGATGGACTGGATGTGCGGTAGGTTCTCCAGACCGTAGTCATTCAGAGGGCTGTCAGCAGGAAATTGACTGGCTGCACTAAACCCTCCTGATGAAGCAGATATAGCTTGGTAGGACTGCAATGGTTCCAAGGAGTACTGCTGGCTGTATTTAGGCATGGAGTGGGCAGAGCTACTGTCGTTCAGCATCAGAGGGATCTTTCTCTTCATGGCCAGTTTCAGACTGGCAATTTCCCTCCTCAAAGCCTCGTTCTCGTGTTTAATAGAGATGTTATAGGCTTGGATGTTCTCCTGTTTTTCCTTCATCAGCTGAACATCACTGAGGATCTTAGACACCTCCTCAGGAAACACCATCAGCTCATCCTGCTTCAGATTGGACACATTGGTGACTTTGCGTTTGATTTTCTTCAGCAGCTGATCTTCTCCTCTGATGAAATGAGGATGTTGGAACTCTGTGTCGTCTAACTCCTGTTTCACAAGAACCCCATGCTCGTGGACCACCTTACGGAATCCATATATGTTGAGTTGTCGTATGAAGCTGACCATGTTGTTGTGCTTGAAAAACTTTGGAAGAACCTCCTTGGAGAAGCGACCCTGGTCAAATACATGAAAACGATTTCCATTTGGGCTCCAGCAGATGAGAGGGTCAATTTCTGGGTCTTCCACCATTGTCTTAAGTTTGGTCAGAAAAGCTGGAACTCTGCTGCGGCTAACGTCCACACCTCCAGATCCATCGCTGTGAAACTCCATGCTCCCAAAACGACAAGGATTCAAACAAACAAAGCCACCGTTCACAAGTCAACAGTCTGAGTTAGTTAGTAGATGAAGAATGAGATCTTATGAGAGAATTGTTTAATATATATAGAACACAATGTTCTATATGACATCATACTGTGACATCACAAATATTCTAGAATGTACTATATGACATCATACTGTGCCATCACAAATGTTCTAGAATGTTCTATATGTAAAAATAAGTAAAAGAAAATACTATGACATCAATCATCTCTTTTTTTTTTTATAAATTTCTTTATTGCAGGAAAAGTAATTTGTACATTTACAATTGACAACAACATCATTCATTTTCCATATTTTTTTCCTTTCTTCCCCTTTCATTTCCCCTTCCCCTCCCTCATACCCACCCCATCCCCCCCACACTGGAGTTGTTGAAAACACATCTGCAAAACATCCAAACATACAGCATAGATGCTACTGGGAAAGAAAAACAAAAAACAAAAAAACAATAATAATATCAATCAGACCCATCTGTATTATGCACAAACATTTAGATAAAAAGAAGTAAAGAAAGAACTAAAACACAGAAAGAAAACTCTCTAGCACGGCTGTGGCTGTGGAAGAAAGTCATCAATGAGATTATTTCACTCTTTCCCTCACCCCTGTCTATAGTATTGTGGTCATTCTTGGGTAGTTTGACCTTCTGCAGCTGCGTCTCCCGTTCCCCTCTCCCTCCCCCAGTTAAGGGCCCTTTTCGGGCGGGGGGGGCTTTTTATGTTTTTTGGGGGGTTTTGTTGATCAAATATTGAATATTGAACTATAATAATCAGTGCAGGAGCTCACTTATCCTTGAAAGACACTTTTATCACTGACTTAAAAGGCCCATACATCTCCATAAATGTTCAGGGGGGAGGAAATAAGTTCTTACCCTACAGACCCCAAGAAGTACCCTATATTCTGTATTGTTTAATATAAATGCATTTTTAATTCCAATCCCGATTTGTATTTGAGATTCCCAAATCCCATCGGACTTGACTTCTTCGTGTCCCTCAATGAGTGTAATACCAGCATTCAACTGTATGCGCCACAGCGGTTTCTATTAGGGATGTCCCGATCATGTTTTTTTGCTTATCTACCGATACCGATATTTCCCGATCCGATTTAAAAAAAATTTACTTTTTTTTTTTATTCAACAAACATGACCATGTTCACGTCTTAAACTCATACTGAGGCCTTAGTTTTAAATTGCATATCATCATTCATTTATTTATTGTCACACAGAACAGAAGAATTCTGCCAAAACAAACCAATAGTATCCAGCTGCAGAACGGCAGACCAGCCACACTCTCAGACCCAAACGCATTTCCTTTGATTTAATTATACATCAAATGATTTATGTCAAGGATTGCAATGCCTCGCTTGAATGAAGTTAACTTTTCACCTGGATAACGTCAACATTCAGGGTGAATGTAATGTGAGAAATTGGGATTAAAAAAAAATTATAATAAAATTATTTGGGTCTGAGAGTGTGGCTGGTCTGCCGTTCTGCAGCTGGATACTATTGATTTGTTTTGGCAAAATTCTTCTGCTCTGTGTGACAATAAATAAATGAATGATGATATGCAATTTAAAACCAAAACGAATGCCTCAGTATGAGTTTAAGACGTGAACATGGTCATGTTTGTTGAATAAAAAAAAGAAAGTTAAAAAAAAAGAAAAGAAAAGAAATTCCAGATTTTGTTATTTATTTTTTGCCAATCCCGATCTTCGGAAAATCACGTGATCGGCCCCGATCCCGATCACGTGATCGGATCAGGACATCCCTAGTTTCTATCATCATCATCATCACCACCCACGCTATGCATAAAATATATAGGTCCGCGGAGGCATGCTGAGGAGGCCGTGCAAACTGCAATGGAATATGGGGCATCTCTCTCTCTTTACCTAATATTTTTATTCTATCCTGAAATTTTTCAGTTGGAAGGGCAGTCTATATGCGTAACGGTAAAAATTTAAATAAAAAAAATATATAAAAAATATTTTTCTTTTTCAAAAAGGGCACTTTTTTTACGAGGCTCAAAAAGGCAGGTGCTCAAGCACCCCTTGAGCTCTATGTGTGCACGTGCCTGATAGATAGGGTGGTAAGATCGGCTCTGGCACGGGAGCCTGATCCCGGTGGGGGTCCTCCGGGACGGATGTATGTGCCCAAGGCTGCGCGCTCGCGACTGCTGCAGTGGGCACATACCTCTTCACTCACCGGCCACCCTGGGGCCGCCAGGACCCTGGAGTTTATCCGTAGGAGGTTCTGGTGGCCTACAGAGGTGGGGGATACGCGTTCCTTCATGGCGGCCTGTCCGGTGTGCGCGCGTAGTAAGACCTCTCGCCATGCACCGGCGGGTCTCCTCAGACCGCTTCCTTTTTTATTTTCAGTTTCTTGATTTACAAACAAACATCCACATACAACAATACAATTGGCGGTCAAAATTATAAACGACAGTACAATACAATTCGACAGATAAGAACTAAAAGATATAGCTGATAGTAGAAAATAATATCAAAATCGAATGAAGAGTTTACCTAAAATAAATTCACTAAAGGGAAAAGGGAAAACAAAACAAAAAACAAAAACAAAGAAAAGAGATACAAAAAAAAAATTATAATAATAATAAAGTGACATGGGTTCTTTGGTACCTTCATAGTTTATTTTCATTTCGATTTCTCTTCTTGTCTCCTTTTCACTCTCCTGTGATGTCGTTTCTTTTCTTCCTATACTCTTCCCACTTCTCCCATTTTGACTCAAATTTCTCGTCTTGTAGCCTCAGCCTATGTGTGATTCTCTCCATTTCCTGTATCCCACCCACTATCTCAATTGCTTGCTGTGTGAGAGAGAGAGAGAGAGAGAGAGAGAGAGAGAGAGAGAGAGAGATAGAATTAAGTACATTTGCTGAAATACAGTTGTTCTTAATTTTCTCACTTGCTATGTGAGAATGTTAGTTATTATGTTCTCAATAAGTCAATAAGTGTATGAGTTGTATGGAAGCGTTTGCTAGTTCTAGTGCTAACCCTTTGTACATTGTGGCTGTGTCTGACAAAAGTTAACAATAAATAATGGTATTAGGAATACATTTGCCTTCTGCGTGAACTGTGCATAGCTGAATAGACTGTATTTTAACGCCGGTCATATGGTGGTACTTGGAGAGCCAGCTATGTTCTCAGGTGGTACTTGGTGTAAAAAGTTTGAGAACCACTGGTCTAGACTGTCCAGATCGGTCTCCACTGGGTACAGAGCTGAAAACTCACACAGTGGGGAGGAGTCGAAGTTGATGGACTGGATGTGCGGTAGGTTCTCCAGACCGTAGTCATTCAGAGGGCTGTCAGCAGGAAATTGACTGGCTGCACTAAACCCTCCTGATGAAGCAGATATAGCTTGGTAGGACTGCAATGGTTCCAAGGAGTACTGCTGGCTGTATTTAGGCATGGAGTGGGCAGAGCTACTGTCGTTCAGCATCAGAGGGATGTTTCTCTTCATGGCCAGTTTCAGACTGGCAATTTCCCTCCTCAAAGCCTCGTTCTCGTGTTTAATAGAGATGTTATAGGCTTGGATGTTCTCCTGTTTTTCCTTCATCAGCTGAACATCACTGAGGATCTTAGACACCTCCTCAGGAAACACCATCAGCTCATCCTGCTTCAGATTGGACACATTGGTGACTTTGCGTTTGATTTTCTTCAGCAGCTGATCTTCTCCTCTGATGAAATGAGGATGTTGGAACTCTGTGTCGTCTAACTCCTGTTTCACAAGAACCCCATGCTCGTGGACCACCTTACGGAATCCATATATGTTGAGTTGTCGTATGAAGCTGACCATGTTGTTGTGCTTGAAAAACTTTGGAAGAACCTCCTTGGAGAAGCGACCCTGGTCAAATACATGAAAACGATTTCCATTTGGGCTCCAGCAGATGAGAGGGTCAATTTCTGGGTCTTCCACCATTGTCTTAAGTTTGGTCAGAAAAGCTGGAACTCTGCTGCGGCTAACGTCCACACCTCCAGATCCATCGCTGTGAAACTCCATGCTCCCAAAACGACAAGGATTCAAACAAACAAAGCCACCGTTCACAAGTCAACAGTCTGAGTTAGTTAGTAGATGAAGAATGAGATCTTATGAGAGAATTGTTTAATATATATAGAACACAATGTTCTATATGACATCATACTGTGACATCACAAATATTCTAGAATGTACTATATGACATCATACTGTGCCATCACAAATGTTCTAGAATGTTCTATATGTAAAAATAAGTAAAAGAAAATACTATGACATCAATCATCTGTTTTTTTTTTATAAATTTCTTTATTGCAGGAAAAGTAATTTGTACAACAACATCATTCATTTTCCATATTTTTTTCCTTTCTTCCCCTTTCATTTCCCCTTCCCCTCCCTCATACCCACCCCATCCCCCCCACACCGGAGTTGTTGAAAACACATCTGCAAAACATCCAAACATACAGCATAGATGCTACTGGGAAAGAAAAACAAAAAACAAAAAAACAATAATAATATCAATCAGACCCATCTGTATTATGCACAAACATTTAGATAAAAAGAAGTAAAGAAAGAACTAAAACACAGAAAGAAAACTCTCTAGCACGGCTGTGGCTGTGGAAGAAAGTCATCAATGAGATTATTTCACTCTTTCCCTCACCCCTGTCTATAGTATTGTGGTCATTCTTGGGTAGTTTGACCTTCTGCAGCTGCGTCTCCCGTTCACCTCTCCCTCCCCCAGTTAAGGGCCCTTTTCGGGCGGGGGGGGGGGGGGGGGGCTTTTTATGTCTTTTGGGGGGTTTTGTTGATCAAATATTGAATATTGAACTATAATAATCAGTGCAGGAGCTCACTTATCCTTGAAAGACACTTTTATCACTGACTTAAAAGGCCCATACATCTCCATAAATGTTCAGGGGGGAGGAAATAAGTTCTTACCCTACAGACCCCAAGAAGTACCCTATATTCTGTATTGTTTAATATAAATGCATTTTTAATTCCAATCCCGATTTGTATTTGAGATTCCCAAATCCCATCGGACTTGACTTCTTCGTGTCCCTCAATGAGTGTAATACCAGCATTCAACTGTATGCGCCACAGCGGTTTCTATTAGGGATGTCCCGATCATGTTTTTTTGCTTATCTACCGATACCGATATTTCCCGATCCGATTTAAAAAAAATTTACTTTTTTTTTTTATTCAACAAACATGACCATGTTCACGTCTTAAACTCATACTGAGGCCTTAGTTTTAAATTGCATATCATCATTCATTTATTTATTGTCACACAGAACAGAAGAATTCTGCCAAAACAAACCAATAGTATCCAGCTGCAGAACGGCAGACCAGCCACACTCTCAGACCCAAACGCATTTCCTTTGATTTAATTATACATCAAATGATTTATGTCAAGGATTGCAATGCCTCGCTTGAATGAAGTTAACTTTTCACCTGGATAACGTCAACATTCAGGGTGAATGTAATGTGAGAAATTGGGATTAAAAAAAAATTATAATAAAATTATTTGGGTCTGAGAGTGTGGCTGGTCTGCCGTTCTGCAGCTGGATACTATTGATTTGTTTTGGCAAAATTCTTCTGCTCTGTGTGACAATAAATAAATGAATGATGATATGCAATTTAAAACCAAAACGAATGCCTCAGTATGAGTTTAAGACGTGAACATGGTCATGTTTGTTGAATAAAAAAAATAAAGTTAAAAAAAAATAAAATAAAAGAAATTCCAGATTTTGTTATTTATTTTTTGCCAATCCCGATCTTCGGAAAATCACGTGATCGGCCCCGATCCCGATCACGTGATCGGATCAGGACATCCCTAGTTTCTATCATCATCATCATCACCACCCACGCTATGCATAAAATATATAGGTCCGCGGAGAGGCATGCTGAGGAGGCCGTGCAAACTGCAATGGAATATGGGGCATCTCTCTCTCTTTACCTAATATTTTTATTCTATCCTGAAATTTTTCAGTTGGAAGGGCAGTCTATATGCGTAACGGTAAAAATTTAAATAAAAAAAATATATAAAAAATATTTTTCTTTTTCAAAAAGGGCACTTTTTTTACGAGGCTCAAAAAGGCGGGTGCTCAAGCACCCCTTGAGCTCTATGTGTGCACGTGCCTGACACACACACACACACACACACACACAAGACCCAAACACAACGCATACACACACAAGAAATAGGACACACAAGCCGAAAAACACATATTTCCCTTGTGTGTATCGGTAGAGTAGGGTAATTACAGATAATAAGGGGAAGAGGAAGAGAGAGAAAGGAAGAGAGAGAGAGATGGAGAGATAGATAGAGAGAGAGAGAGAGAGAAAGAGAGAGAGGGAGAGAGAGATAGAGAGAGATAGAGAGAGATAGAGAGAGATAGAGAGAGAGAGAGAGAGAGAGAGAGAGAGAGAGAGAGAGAGAGAGAGAGAGAGAGAGAGAGAGAGCGAGAGAGCGAGAGAGAGAGAGAGAGAGAGAGAGAGAGACACACACACACACACACACACACACACACACATACTGATATGTGTGTCACACATGCAGAGTGAGGGAGAGAGTTAATGCCGGTATCTAACCACAAATCAAACACCCCTGTGAGTGACCCGATAACACATTAGCACATTGACTTAGACACACACACACACACACACCCCCACACACACACACACACACACACGCACACGCACACGCACACGCACACAAACACAAACACATGTTCATGCATATAAAGATGAAACAAAACATTGGTGAACATGAACAACATACAAACAAGTGTAGTCACTTACTGTACACACTTCAGATTAACATACAGATACACAAATCTGCAAGCAATCACGCACACATGTGTTTGCACAATAAACTGTTCAAAGTCCTCTTTATATTAAGACACATAATTATTCAAAGTTCACAGTTTTCGTTCTTCATTTTCATTCACGACCAGGAGGCAGCAATGTAGTTCTCAATAATTCATTTTGTTTAATTCGTTTTCCCTTTACAATGTTTTCTCTAGGCAGAGCAGCAGCGAGGCATGGCTTCTAGTTCTAACAAACAAATTCTCACTTCTCCCGAAGGATTAAACACACCCTTTTACAGGTGGCACGCGTCTCCAATTAACTTTGGAGCGTGGGGCTGTGCCTGCGCTCAACTGACTTACCACTGGGGGCAAAAATGGTGCGTTACAGAAATATAGCCTATAATGTAATTTTATTCTAAACAATATAATAAACAATTTAACGTAAATATCCATTAAGGCTATTATAGAACATATTTATGCCAATTAATTTACACACCTTTTGCTATAATAAAAAAATGATATTTCAAGCTATTCAAATTATGTAATTATCAAAAAGTCACAACAACATGTAAGCAAGCAGACACATACACACAGACACACTATCACACATGCTTTCTCATACAAACAGACAAATGCAGACATGCACAGACACACAGACAAACAGACACACACACTGTCACACATGCAGACATGCTTTCTCACTCAAACAGTCACACATGCTTTCTCACACAGAGACACATGCAGACATGTACACAAGCACAGAAATACACACACACACACACACACACACACACACACACACACACACACACACACACACACACACACACACACACACACACACACACACACACACACACAAATACATGCATCCAACAAACACTCACACACATGCACACACACACACTCGACATGCTGTTTTGTCTCTCTTTTGATGCATGATTCATCATTTAGGTCAGAACAGAGCTTTCTCCCCCCCCCCCCTCTCTCTCTCTCTCTCCCCCCCCCCTCTCTCTCTCTCTCTCTCCCCCCCTCTCTCATTCCCTCTCTCTCTCATTCCCTCTCTCTCTCTCTCTATCTCTCTTTCTCTCTCTCTCGCGCGCGAGGGAGTCTGATACTTGCTAAACTGCAAAAACCAACAAGGACTTTTTACAAAACGTTGCGCACCCAGAGAAGCAGCTGTTAAGACAAGTTATGTCATATCCCACAAAATCGGCAGAAGAAGTAAGTGTTTATTAAAGAGTGTTTGTTGGACTCTGCAGCACTAATATGCCCGGAGAAAAAAGGGCGAATTTGAGAATGTGCCACTGTCCCGACGCACTGTAACAAGGAGGGTTGAGGACATCGCACAAAATCTGGAGCTTCAGCTGAAGAACAGAGCGGTCAACTTTGACTATTTTTCCCTGGCTCTGGATGAGAGCTGCGATGTACGTGACACTGCCCAGCTGCTCCTCTTCTTACGTGGGATAACTGCAGACTTTAAAATCACTGCTGGATTTCTACTCTTCTCTCAAAGAGGAGAACTTTCCACACATGAGGAGGCATGCTCAGAAGATTCTCGTCTTCTTTGGATCTACCTACATATGTGAACAGACATTCTCAGTGATGAAGTTCAACAAATCTGATGATCACCTCTCAGATGTCCTCCGCATATCCACCTCAGATATGCAGCCAGATTTCAATGCACTTGTTCAAGCTCAAGCCAGACTGGATTTCTCTCACTGAACAAGTAAAAAGTTACACATAGGCCTACTGTACACAGGCTTTTAACATGCTGCAAAACATCTCTTCAGTGTTTGTGAAGATTAACAAGTTGAAAATAGGAGAATGGGGTGAACGTCTCTGAGCCATGCTGCCACTCCCGAACTTTTATTTTACTTTAAGAAGCCTCTTTTTTTTATTTCAAGATAATTGAACCACCACTATACGTCATCCATATCTCTGCCTGTATTATTCGACAAAAAAAAGAAAAAAGAAGAACGAGCGTGATGGCTGAGAAGCGGGGCCGGCCCCGTGGATGGAGCTACCATGGCTAAACTAATGGAAGAACTCAGGCTGGCTCTCACCGCGGAGTTCAGAGCGTTTGCAGCCTCGCTCAAAACCAGACTCGACGGATTCCAACTGGTGGTCGCAGACCATACCCAACGCCTGGCCTCCGTGGAAGACGGCCTGGATACATGGTCTGGTAGGGTGGTGGAGCTGGAGGCCAGATGCACAGCATCTACCGTCGCCCAAGGACGCCGTGGACTTCCTGAGGACCCGGCCCAGAGAGACCCCGACACCGGCTTTACCAGGGCGAGACGCGGACCTGACGCTGGCTCCACCGGGGCGAGACGCGGACCCGATGCCGGCTTCACCGGAGCTGAACGCAGACCCGACACCGGCCTCATCAGATCCTGACGTGGTAGTAGCCATGGGCCGTTAGCATCCTGCTACGGCTATCACACAGAGAGGGGTTGCATTTCATATTTTATTACATATGTGATTATGGACTTGACGTTAGGCTTCGCCTGGAAGATTATCGCTTTCTTTTCTCTCGCTATCTGACTTAAGGGGAGGAGGGGGACAATTCTGTTGTATATGACTGTACTGTTGCATGACTATAGCCGCGGGCTAGGATGCTAACTACTAACGTTCCGTTTCGGAAGGAGTGGGACCTATTCTATTTTGTTTCGGATATCTCTGCCATGCTTATAAGTCTTACGCGCTATACCAGCTCCCGGCCATGTTTTTGTTCATTGCCACCGGGATGCGTTTACTGTTGATTACACGTCGAACGAACTGGGATCTCGTGGCTGCGCCAACCGGGCCGTCTATTGCTTATTAACAGCGAAGGAGTGCGCCGAATGCTTCCGCGTTTTCCCTGATTGGCTGCGACACGCCCCGCGGCAGGCGCGGCAACCGCAGAGAGGAGCGGAGCGGAGCGGAGCGGAGCGGCAGAGCTTGCGGCATTATTTAGCCATAAACCGCCATGATTCTCATTCGAAGCTTAGCTCACCTGGCAGCGCGGCGGTCCTGTGGTCCTGCGGTCCGTTGGTTTCAAGTTCAAATCCCATCAATTTTTTTTATTTTTATTTTTTTAACGTGTATTCTTTCGCCGGTTAAGGTTAGGCATGGTTAAGGTTAAGGTTAAGGTTAGGCATTGTTTCGGAGTTGGTTAATGTTAGAAAGGTTAAGTTTAGGCGCTGTTAAGGAGCTGGTTAAGGTTAGAGTTTGTCTTAGAGAATGGCAATATTCTTTCTATGGTTAAGGTTAAGGTTAGGCATGGTTAAGGTTAAGGTTAAGGTTAGGTATTGTTTCGGAGTTGGTTAAGGTTAGAAAGGTTAAGTTTAGGCGCTGTTAAGGAGCTGGTTAAGGTTAGCGTTTGTCTTAGAGAATGGCAATAGACAGCCTATTTCCGCACTGCCGCTCTCTCGCGCTGCCGCGGTCACATGGTCACATTGTCACATTCTTGCACTCCTCCGCTGTTAAAAAGCAACACGCAACCGGGCCGCGGCTATTCGACTCCCAACCAGTTCATGCGACCCGCATGGCTCCCATCAATGTTTACTGCTGACAATGTGCTCGCTGGAGCGGCAGACGGCCCCCTGCACAGCGCCCTCCTCTGGCGGGGAGGCCTAACTGTATAGGGTCAAACCAGCGTCAGGGGAGATAACAGACTCACGGACAGGGTATCGCCCCCTCCCGGCCTGGTGGATGTACTGCACGCCTGTTTTGTCGCAACATGCCTGGCAGATACACCCCCCCCCCCCCCTTTTTACCAATAGTTCTAGGTTCCAGCCGTTGACCTTACTACTGGCTTATGGTTCAATTTGATTTTTTCTTGTTTACTTTACACTTTGAGGCACTTTTGTATACAAGGAAATGTGGCAGTTGGCCACTGAGATGGTTCTACGAATGGTAGGTTTGAAGTCTCTGGAAATGTTGGTGAGTCCCTGTGATGTTGGGGAAAGATCCACGGTCCCACACTTTTATATGTTTTTATGTCATTAATATTTGTTTTATGTATGGCTCAAAGTACGTGTGCATAGTGTTTAAGATAAGTGGATTCTGCATGCCCACAGGCCTGCCCAGGTCTGCCCCGCCCACACACCCCTCAATATTCTATGGCTACGGCTAACTCTGAGAGCTTCAAGCTCTGCTCCTGGAATGTTCGAGGTCTTCAGAAGATGGCTAAGAGGAAGGCGATTCTGACCTTTTTAAAGAGGGAGAATGTGTCTATTGCTTTTTTTACAAGAAACCCATATGGGGCCCAACGACACTGCTAAGCTCCAAAAGAGCTGGGTGGGACAGGTCTTTGCCACAAACTATTCTACATTCAGTAGGGGAGTGGCCATATTGATCAATAAAAATCTCCCCTTTAGACTTATAACTTCCTCTTTGGATAGCCAAGGTCGCTATGTGATTATCAAAGTGGTTCTTAAGGGTAAAGAAATGACATTTATGAATGTATACTGTCCCCCAGGTTACTCCCCTGACTTTCTATCCAAGATATTTACTGAATTTAATGGCCTGGCCTCTGAGAATGCTTTTGTGGGCAGAGACTTTAACTGTCACCTCATACCGTCTCTTGACAAACTCCCACCCAGTCTGGCTCCCCCCTCTAGGCAAGCAAAGATGCTCACCTCCCTATGCGAAGACACTGGATACTCAGATGTCTGGAGAACCCTTTGCCCATCCGAACTGATGTTCACCTTTTTTAGCGGCCCACACAAGAGCAACAGTAGAATAGACTACTTCTTCATCCCTTCCTCCAAGCTCTTTCTAGTATCGTCCTGCACAATCGGAAGTATCGTTTTATCGGATCACGCCCGTATATATCTGGTCTACTCCATGTCAGAGGAGAGAGCGCTGTCGAGGCGTTGGCGCCTCAACCCATACCTCCTCAAAGATGATATATTTGTCTCCTATTTCAAATCGGAATTTAAAATGTTCTACTCAATTAACTCTCATTCTACGGATAACCCATCTCTACTCTGGGAAACATCTAAGGTCTTTTCTCGCGGACTGATTATATCTTATGTATCATCCAAGAAACGCAAGAAAAATGAACAATGCAAACTTCTTGAATCCAAACTAGCCGACCTTGAAAATCAACATGTTTCAAACCCAGCCCCGGCTGTGCTTATAGAGCTTACGGCCACCAGAACGGCGTTAAACACTCTTCTGATCCAGGACGCCGAATATTCTCTTAAATTTGCCAGACAGAGAATGTACGAATACGGTGACAAGCCTGGTAGGTGCCTGGCTAACTTGGCAAAAAAAAGGGCTGACACCCAAGTAATAACCTCAATCTCGGACTCCAACGGGGTCAGGTCCTTTGACACCTTAATTCATCTTTATCTTCCTATGTTACTAAACAGTCCTGGGAAAAAGACTTGGACATAGAAATCGCAGATGCAGACTGGCAGGATGCATGGACCTACGCAAAAAAATCTCTGTGTGCAACCGCACCAAGGCTATCCAAGTTAGAATCTTGCACCGCATTCATATTACCCCCGCCCTTAAGAGTATGGATCCCAATACGTCCCCACTTTGCTTTAAATGCAAGATAGAGATTGGAAACCACGTTCACTGTTTTTGGACCTGTGTAAAGCTTCAGAACTATTGGTCCGACATTGTAGAGGAACTATCTGACATATTTCACACCCCCATTGAGCTGGATCCTCTCTGCCTTTTGCTGGGCCTCCCAGATATTCATATTGCCAATTTCAAACATTAGAGACTGTTCAATTTGTTGACATTTGCTGCTAGAAAGAACATCCTATTGTTTTGGATCAAGGAGGAGGTCCCGTCAAAGAGGTCATGGCACAATATCATAATGGAATGCATTCCCTGTGAGTATATTACGTGCATGCTGCATTCCAAGTTGGACACTTTTTATGAAATCTGGGACCCCTATCTGTCACATATTGGACCTGCGCTATCCACCACTGTACTCGCCGGATTTCCCCATTACCAGTAACCTCCCAACGGACCACTGCTGCCTTGTTTTGTCTGACTGTACTGGCATTGTTGCCAAGGGAATACACGGTCACATGCACACGTTCACACCACACATGTGCACTCACACATAAAACATATACATAGGTAAGGCGCACGCACATATGGGTAGGTAGAACACACATATATATATAGCACACAAGATAATGCACGCACATGAGAGCCACACTTATTTTTATTTTTTATTTTTTCATTTTCTTATTACATTTTTATTGTTTTACTTTCTTGTTTGCCTGTCTTGTGCTGTTATTACTGTTGTTAGTGTCATTATTATTATTATTGTTAATGGTATTGTATTGTGATGTCTTGTTCTATGTTGAAAATTGAAAATAAAAACATTTATAAAAAAATTAAATAAACAAGTTGAAAATAAAATGGAACACTGATGTCATGATTGTTTTAGTTTTTACTGTTTATTACTGTTACAAAGGATCAGATTAAACCGAATATATATATTTATTGATTGATATATATTGCATAGTATTTGTATATCGTTTGATATCCCTTGTATATTCCTTGTACATATACACGGAATATCCCTTTAGCCTATTACAGACCATAATATTTCATTCTCCTATTGGACAGCGGTCCACAGGCGCCAGAGCCATGCCTCCGGAGTCAGGTTCAAAGTCACCGTCAAGACATGTCTGTGCATGCCCGGCCTTGCCCAGGGCTACGAGACAGAAATGAGGTTGGCACTAGTTTGTTCACCTAACGTATAAATACGGCGCAGGTGAATACAGAAGCACTTAGTCAGAAGTCAAGAGTTACCCAATAAGTTGAAGCCTCACCCACGATACTCCGTGCGGTGAAGTATGGCCTGTTTGGCCCCAGAATAGAGCATTGAGACCGCGTGCGAATTAATAACTGAATTGTCAGAGTTTGGCGCTATACCGTCGAGTGCGACATATTTCTATTAAGTCAGTAATAGTCTATTTGTGTATAGTGTATCGTGCGGCTAAAGTTCTACAGTGACCAGCATCACCAACGCTTCCTCGTACCAGCTAGAGTGCTTATCCAGGCTGGGCTGCTTTCATGGCGCTTTCACCCGAGGAGACCTAGACGAGAACCGTGTGGACATGTACACTGGATTAATCTACCCGACGACTACATAGCCCTTTGTGGCTGGATTATATTTGTTTTGGTCCTGTGATTTATGGAGCGGAGAATCGCCGACGCTTACACGTGTTGGATTTACCCTGTGAGGAGCCAAGTCGAGTCGGCGCCTCAGAGAGCCTGAGGCCGGCTAGCTTTCTTCACTGTGGAGCTACAGTCTACGGAGAACAGCTGTATTCGTCTGTGGATCAAGAGGCTATTGCACCGTCTCCTGTACTTGGAGTCTCCTTAGTCATCGTTGACCAGACTCTCTACTACCGACAGATCCTCTACCCCTGCTGGCTTACAACCGGGGGGGACCCTTCCAGTATCTCCCGCTATATATTACTAGTGTACCATAGATATAATTCCCTAAGATTCAGGTTGTATAATTACCTCCTGCGTAACCAGAGAATGGACATTCATTATTGATTTGCCTACGCACATTCCTTTGCCTTATAAGCGCATCCAAAGTATAATAAGAGAAGTATATTATGTACCTTTTGCTGCAATAAATACTTAATTACCATTTGGTGTGGAACCGATTCATTGTGGGAAGTGTTCATTATATTTATATATCTGTATGTATATCTGTATGTACTGTACTGTATGGCCAGTAATTAAAGTACATAAAGCGGTAGTGGTTTAATGATACCATACTTATCAATACAGTCAGGGAATTGTACCCCTCAGTTACAATTGGTCCTTCGAGCCGGAGGGTAACTAGTGTAATATTAATATAGTGGTATTAATATTGACATGGCCTATGATGAACACTCCACAAAACGGTTCTCCTAAAGTAGATCGCCCGCAGCGTAGACGGCAGACACCTCAGTACTTAGAGGATTACGTTGCCAATATACTACCTAGCTTTCTACAGACGGTAAACGCGGAAAAAGTAGATAGTAAAATTATGTCCGACCCTATCGACCAGGCTACCCCGCCAATAGAGGCCCTAGTGGGTTCTAACGTAACTGACCAAGCTCACGGTAGGGACCAGGAGGGACCCGACATGACTTTACCCCCCGCCAAGACCGAAGAAGTAGTCCCCGGAGAGCTCCAGGATAAAGACAGCTCTCCAGGGATGGAACTCTACCCGCTACAAGAAGAGGAGAGCACCCCGGAGATGGATCTCCAGGACTCGCCACAGGAGAACAGATCTCCAACGAGTACTGCCAGGAGCGGATCACCTCAACCAGCGTCTTCCCCCAGCGAGGCGGACAAGATGCTGGCACAGGCATTCCTCGCCAGCCTAGCAGCCTCAACAGAGCGCGATCGACTCCAAGCACAGACGCTTAGTGAGCGCGAACATTCTTCCATGGAAAGAGAACGCCTTCAGGCGCAGCAACGGAGCGACGAAGATCGTATACGTCTAGAGATTAGACGCCTTCAGTCGGAAGAGAATATGGTAAGGGACCGGGCCGAAGCCCAGCGCGCCGCTGCTGGTGCCCAAAGAGAAGCAGAGCGCGACCTCGCTCTCACCAAGCGCGAAGCCGAGCGCGACCGATTACAAGCGCAGATAATGGAGCAGCTGATCACCAGGGCAACACCCCCTCCCTCCGCACGGGGTTCCAGGGCCTCGTCAAGACAAGGGTCAAGGGCACCCTCCCCTACCCGATCAAGCGACCCTGAGCCCGACCACCAGAGAGAGCCTATACCCCCCTCCGAACCCCTTCCCCGACCGGTCCAAGTGAGACCCAGCTACAAGGAAGAAACGGTCTACACCGCGGAGAGGCTAAATAGACGACTACAGGATCTAGAGGACCTGCCAGAGGAAGAAGAAGAGGGAGAGGAGGAGAGTCAAGCCCGACAGCAGCACAGTACTCCACAGGACCAGGAGGTCCAGTACAGCCCAGGCTCTACCCCCGCGGCTCTGCGCTACAGACCCCCGACTCAATTCACGGGTGAGCTTGACGCACGACCAGCCCAGAGGAACAGCACCTGGATACGCGGGCCATGGTACCCAGCAGGTACCAGCCCACCAAGAGGCGTAAGAGGAGACTCGCCTAGGAGGCCTCTCTTCCAACGCTCACTGATGTGCCAGCCATCCATGGCATCATACATTGGCACACCGACGTTTCCGGACTTCACCCACGAGAACAGAGCACAGTACACGGAGCTACGAATGTGCTGAGAGACAATGATGTCCGATGTAGCTGATGAACCGTACAAGTATGCTATCCTACTGAAGCACCTCAAGGTGCCCCGAGCGCACAATATAGCGCTGGCCTATGCCACCTCTACTACCCCATACACAGCGGCTCTAGCAGCACTCGACCAAAGATATGGACGCATATGGGACTACGTAATACAAGAGATAAGGCATATTGACCGCCTACCCCCAGCCACAGACAATCGCTCACTAGATGACCTGTCTATCAAGGTACAATCCCTGGTAGGGATGCTGGGGGCGCAAAGAGAAAAGGGTATGCACGAACTGTACGCGAACTCTAATGTCGAGAGGATTTTAGAGAAGCTTCCGCCCGCCCGACAAGAGCGCTTCAGGCGGCAAAGAGACCACCGTGATCCTAACGGTCCCGAGCCATCCCTCCTAGACCTAGCCGACTTCCTGGCGAGAGAAGTCAACAGCCTACGGTTGGATACGTTCATGCGGAGCACCCCAAGCTCCAGAGAGGGACCTAGGAGAGCAAACGATGGCCGAAGATTGGTGACCGTCATGCACCAATCAGAATCAGTACCGAGCAGCAAGAACCACAGTACCCCCTCGATGAAAGAGAAGTGGAAGATGGTGTGCCCGTACTGCGAAAAGGAACACTGGTTGTCACAATGTGACACATTCAAGAAGATGACCGCCGACGAGGTGAGTCAATGGATAAAGTCCAACCGACGCTGTTACCGATGTGCGCGCAGTCACATGGCAGCCGATTGCCGCTTAAAGAAGAGGTGTAGTCGGTGTGACGGAGCCCACCTAGATGTCCTACACGACAGTAACAGAAGAAAGCCTGCACCCTCAAGCAGCACAAAGGCAAGTGTTATGTACATTGACCCCGCCAGCAGCGGGGGCGCCCGGGTGCTCTTAAAGGTGGTCCGCGTAACACTGAGTTACCAAGATAAGGTCATGGACACTTACGCCGTCCTTGACGACGGGTCAGAGAAGACCCTTCTCCTCGCGTCCGCTGCGGCCCAGCTGGGGCTGCGGGGGAGCGAAAACCAGATGACGATTCGGAAAATAAGAAGAGATCTAAAGACGATAAAGGGCGAGAATGTCTCCTTCACTATCGCAGCAAGCGGGCAGCCAGAGAGACGGTATAGGATTACTAACGCTTTCACCAGCCAAGAAATAGGCCTGTCGCAGTACACCTACCCCATCGCCAAGCTGATGGATAAATATGTGCACCTGCGTCAACTACCTATACCGCTCATAGACGGTGCCACCCCGACCCTGCTGATAGGCTCCGACCATGCAGACCTCATCGTCCCGATAGACCGGGTCCACACAGGGCCCAGAGGCTGTCCTGCAGCAGTCGAGACCCGCCTAGGATGGACATTACAAGGCCCCCTCGCTAAGTCTCTTAACCGAACAGCAGCCACTAACTGCCTCCACTCCAGAGTGACAGAAGAAGACACCACCCTCCTACAGCATGTCGAGAGGCTATGGACACTAGAGACAATGCCCTTTAAGAACGAAAAGAAAGACATTCGTTCCAAGGAAGACATTTACGCTATAGCCCTCCTCGAGCAGGGTACAAAGAGAGTCAAAGTCAACGGAGTGATGAGATACGCAACTCCACTCCTGAGGCGAGAGGGTATGCCTACCTTCCACGCCCCAAAAGAAGCGACGGAGCGGTATCTATTGAACACAGAGCGGCGCCTAGCCAGAGACCCCGCTCAAGAGACGGTGTACCGCGCTGAGATTAACAAGCTAATCACAGCGGGAGACATAACGAAAATTGACATTAAAGAGGCCGATCAGACAACCGAATCATGGTACGTGCCGCACCACAAAGTCCACCACAACGGCAAGGATCGTATTGTGTTCAACTGCAGCTACCAGATCGGATCACAAAATCTGAATAAAGAGCTCTTGCCCGGCCCAACACTCGGCCCCTCTCTACTAGGCGTGTTACTACGTTTCCGCCAAGACAAGGTGGCCATCAGCGGCGACATCAAAGGGATGTTCCTGCAGGTGAGACTAGTGGAGGAGGACAAGCCCCTGCTGCGGTTCCTATGGAGAGAGAGGATCGGGGATGAGCAACCAGCCATCTATCAATGGGAAGTCCTCCCTTTCGGAACCACATGCAGCCCATGCTGTGCTACGTTTGCACTGCAGAAACACGTCGCAGAGGACCCAGCAGCTGATGAAGAGGTCCGACAAAGTGTAGGAAATAGTTTCTACGTGGACAACTGTCTGCAAAGCGTCTCGACGCCAGAAGAAGCCGAGGCCCTTCTACTCAAGCTCCGCGCCTCCCTGATCAAAGGCGGCTTTGATCTCAGGCAGTGGGCCAGCAGCGACCCGCAAGTATTGCGCAGCCTCTCCCCCGAGGACAAGGCAGCAAGCAGCGAGACCTGGATGGCGACCATCCCAGGAGAAGCCCAAGAAATGACATTAGGACTAGTCTGGCGCTTCAAAACAGACTCGCTCCATTATAAACACACACCCCTGACCAAGGAGCAGGGAAGGTCGACTGCACTACCGACCACCAGACGGAGTGTATACAGAACACTCGCCAGACAATATGACCCGTTGGGATGTATTCTACCTTACACCACCAGGGCAAAGATGATTGTAAGAGCGTTATGGGACAAGGACCAGGGCTGGGACGACCCCATACCCGAACACCTTGCATCCACATGGAGAGAGTGGGAGACGGAACTCAGCTCACTCCCAGGTGTCAACATACGCCGCAGCTACTTCCCACCCACAGTGAGGCCGGAGACGTGCCAGATGGACCTGCACGTCTTCAGCGACGCCTCCGAAGTAGCCTACGGTTCGGTGGCCTACTTGCGTGCCCGAAAGGAGGGAGGAGAAATACATACTGCTTTCATCCTGGCTCGCTCAAGAATAGCCCCACGAAAGCAACAATCTATCCCGCGTCTAGAGCTCTGCGCAGCCCTAGCAGGAGCGCAACTCGCCACGTTAATCCAACGTGAACTCACCATTCCGGTGCAAAGAACAATCTTGTGGTCAGACTCCACGACAGTACTCACATGGATCCGGTCTGATTCGTGCAGATACAAGGTCTTCGTGGGAGTCAGAGTCACAGAGATTCAAGATTTAACAGAAGTAGCAAGCTGGAGGTATGTGGACACAAAACACAACCCAGCTGACGTCATCACCCGGGGAATGTCCCTGGATGACCTCACCCGTCACAACCTATACAGTGACGGGCCAGAGTTCCTCAAGCTCCCGGAAGAAGAGTGGCCTACACCCACCCCACGGGAAGCGAGTAAAGAGGAGGCCGAAAACAAGAAATCTATGTTCTGTGGATTGAACACACTCGTCTCCACAGACCCAGACATAGACGATTGCCTCACCCTAGAGAGTGCGCAGCTAAAGACATTCCTGTGGCACCACCCAGAGGTTCAGCTCACTACTGACATTACAGCAGCTGACTACGAAGAAGCAGAACTTCTTCTACTACAACGAGCCCAGAGAGACTCGTTCCCCGATGAGCTAGACTGTCTACAGGGAGCAAAGCCCGTCCCATCAGACAGCAGACTGCTCCACCTAGCCCCCGAGAGCGACGCCCATGGTCTCATCAGAGTGGGTGGTCGTCTGCGGAGAGCTCCAGACTTACCGGATGACGTCAAGTACCCGATAGTCTTAAACAGCCGACACAAGGTCACAGAGCTGATCATAAAGAAATACGACGAGGATGTGCATCACGCCGGGGCAGAGAGAGTCTTCGCGGAGATCAGACGTCGTTATTGGATACTGCAAGGGAGAGAAGCAGTGCGGCGCTTCCAGCGAACCTGTCTAGACTGTCGTAAGTGGCGAGCGCAGCCCAGTATACCCCGGATGGCTGACCTACCTCCCTGTCGCCTCCGACTCGGCGACAAGCCTTTTCACTCCACCGGTATGGACTGTTTCGGCCCGCTGTATATAAAGAAAGGAAGAGGAACCGAGAAGCGGTGGGGTATTGTATTCAAATGCATGACCACCCGAGCGATGCATATAGAACTCCTTCCAACCATGAGCACAGACTCATTCCTTATGGCCTTCCGAAGATTCACATCGCGGAAAGGCAAACCGTCTATATTATTGTCTGATCACGGGACAAACTTCAAAGGCGGAGAAAGAGAGCTGAGAGAGAGCTTCCAAGCTATGGGCCCAGAACTTAAGACCCACCTCGCTCCATCCCAGATTGACTTCCAGTTTAATCCCCCGAACGCACCTCACTTCGGTGGAACTTGGGAACGAGAAGTACGTTCAATAAAGACAGCCCTGTACGCCGTGCTTGGGGCCCAGACCGTGGCGGAAGAAGTCCTAATGACAGTCCTTTCAAGTTTCAAGTTTCTTTAATAGTTGTCATACAGAAGTACAGAATACTTTTGTACAAAATGCTTCTTACTGTTGCGCTCCAGAGACTGTGCATGACAAGATAAGTATGAAATAAAAACATAGTAAAAATTAGAAGTAAAAAAAGAGGTCACAGTGTTCAGTTTAGACATATGTACAATGTTCGTAGACGTAGTTACCATACAATATACAATACTGTGCAGTGTACTAATATACAATACTATATAGTGCAAGGCATAAATGGACGAGGTGCAGTTTAGGTACAATTCACAGTAGGTGTACGAGTTGTAGTGCAAATCCTTTATCAATAAATATAAAGTGTAAGTGTGTTTGTGTGATCTAAAGTGTGGAGAGTGGGTGCTGCAGTGAGTTGTTTGTTTGAGTGAGTGTGTGCGTGTGGGTGTGTGTGCTGTGTGCATTTGATGGTTGTTGCATAGTGATTATTGTTCGTTTAGCGATTATTGTTCGTTTAGCAGCCTGATGGCCTGGGGATAGAAGCTCCTTCTGAGTCTTTCTGTGCTCGCCATAAGACTCCGGTATCGCTTGCCTGACGGCAGCAGTTCAAAGAGGCAGTTGTTCGGGTGGCTCGAGTCCTTAATAATTCTCTTAGCCTTCCCCTTGCACCGCTTGTTGTAAATGTTCTGGAGGGTGGGAAGCCCCCCTCTAATTGTGCGTTCGGCTGAACGTGTCACTCTTTGTAGTCTGCTACGGTCTTGTGCAGTGCTATTCCCAAACCAGGAGGTGATGTTGCCGGTCAGGATGCTCTCTATTGTACATGAGTAGAAGTTCCTAAGGATCTTCTGACTGACTTGGAACTTCCTTAGGCGCCTGAGGAAGTAGAGGCGTTGTCGTGCCTTCTTCACAACACTGTCAATGTGTGTGGTCCATGTCAAGTCCTCGGATATGTGGGCTCCGAGGTACTTGAAACTGTTCACTCTCTCAACTGGTGCCCCGTCGATGCTGAGGGGGCTGTAGTCCTTGACCCCCGTCCTCCTGAAGTCCACAATCATCTCTTTTGTTTTGCTGACGTTCAGGGAGAGGCAGTTCTCCTGACACCACTGTGACAGGTTCTCTACCTCTTCCAGGTAGGCCCTTTCGTCGTTGGCAGAGATCAGGCCCACCACTACTGTGTCATCAGCAAATTTGATGATGGTGTTGTTGTTCCGCTGTGCTACGCAGTCATGTGTGTACAGGGAGTAGAGGAGGGGGCTCAGAACACAGCCCTGGGGGGCCCCTATGTTGAGCGTGATGGATGAGGAGGTGCAGTTGCCGGCTCTTACCACCTGGGGTCTGCCCGTCAGGAAGTCCAGGACCCACTGGCACAGGTCATAGTTCAAGCCCAGGTCCCTGAGCTTGGCTATGAGTTTGGAGGGGACTATGGTATTGAATGCTGAGCTGTAGTCGATGAACAGCATTCTCACATAGTTCCCCTGCCTCTTGTCCAGATGTGATGCTGCTGTGTGCAGCACATGGGCTATGGCGTCCTCCGTGGACCTGTTGGGGCGATATGCAAATTGCAGAGGGTCCAGGTTGATGGGGAGGGAGGAACAGATGTAGCCCTTCACTAGCTTCTCAAAGCACTTCATGGCTATGGAGGTGAGGGCTACAGGGCGGTAGTCGTTGAGGCAAGCGGGCGTAGATTTTTTGGGTACAGGGATGATGGTGGACTTCTTCAGACAGGTGGGGATGACGGCCTGTTCCATGGACAGGTTGAAGATGTCAGTGAATACCGGGGCCAGTTGGTCGGCACAGACTTTTAGGACGCGGCCGGGGATGCCGTCCGGTCCTGCTGCCTTCCTGATATCCACTTTTTTAAAGATCCGTCTCACCTCATGCTCTGTTACCCTGAACACTGAGTCTCCATCAGCAGACCCCCCCCCCCCCCCATTGCCGTGGTTTGTAGGCTGGTGTTGTTATTCACAGCCTCAAACCTCGCATAGAAGGAGTTGAGATCATTTGCTAAGGAGATGTCACTGTTCAGTTTGAGGGGGGTTCCTTTGTAGTCTGTCATTGTTCTGAGGCCCTGCCACATGCCTCTAGAGTCAGCCTGTTCAAACTGAAGTTCAACTTTATCCCTGTAACGCCGTTTTGCCTCTATTACTGCTCTCCTGACGTTGTATCTTGCCATCTTGTGTTCTTCCATGTTGCCTGTCACCAGCCCGGTGTTGTATGCTGATGTGCGCACTTTCAGAGCCTCACGGACGGATTTGTCTACCCAGGGCTTTTGATTTGGGTAGATATTAATTTTGGTGGTGGGGATTATTACTTCTACCTGAGTACAGACATAGTCAATCACCGTTTCGGTGTATTCGTTAATATTGGCTGTGTTATCACGGAATACACTCCATTCTGTGCTTCCCAGCACTGCTTGGAGTGACTCCACTGACGTCACGGCCCAACGCTTAACCTCTCGCGAGACCACCGGCGTTCGCTTGAGACTTTGTCTGTACTTTGGCAAAAGAAAGATGGCGGCGTGATCGCTTTTACCGAATGGACTAAGAGCCTGTGACTTGTACCCATTCTTAAATTGCGAGTATACATGGTCTAATATGTTCTCGCCTCTGGTGGGACAGGTCACATGCTGATAGAAATTCGGCAGCACCTTTTTAAGACGCGCGCTGTTGAAATCCCCCAAGACCAAAATGGCAGCGTCAACATTAGCTGCCTGGAGTTTGTTTACCTCGTCGTGAAGTTTTGAAAGTGCGACCCCAGTGTTCGCGTGTGGTGGAATGTACACTCCGATGAGGATGATGGACGTTAACTCTCTTGGGAGGAAGAAGGGTCGACATTTTATCGTGATAAACTCCAGGTCTGGGGAGCAGTGGTTAGACAGTTCCTTTGTGTTGCCTAAATCGCACCACTCCTTGTTTATCATGAAGGCAATGCCGCCTCCTCTCGTCTTTAGTGACTCTTCTGCCGTCCTGTCTTTGCGGAGAACGAAGAAATGGTCTGCCGGTTCTATTGCGTGATTCGGGACATCTGGACTCAGCCAAGTTTCTGTGAAACAGAGGACGTTACAATCCCGAATGTCCCTCTGGAATTGGATCCTTGCTCTGATGTCGTCCAATTTGTTTCCTATCGATTGCACATTGGCCAACAATATGCTGGGCAATGTGGTTCTGTGTCGTTTGGACCTCAGTCTGTTCCGGACCCCGGCTCTCTTTCCTCGTCTTCGCGGCGGTTTCTGGTCTCGGCCATGGCCGGCATAACAAAGGATCTCGGCGGGCCATTTCTGCTGTTCAGCGATCCGATCCAGAGAGCAATCCAAACGGTACGTTTTTCTTAATCCAATGTCAATGATTGACTGACGGTCATACACATATAATGCACCAACAGTTGGTGCAAATAAAACTCCTAATACTATAAAAATTTACAAAATAAAGCACAGTCTCGTCGGAGCGATCAGAAAGGCAGCCATCAGAGCAGCGCCAGACACGGAGATCGAGGGAGTATTGAACTCAAAGCCCCTCGGTTACGTCTCAAGTGATGTAACAGATGTCGACCCAGTCACCCCCAACACACTCTTGATGGGGCGGCTGGACCCCGCGCTACCACAATGTACAGGCCTGAAGAAGCGAACGGCCGAAGAATGTGGAGGTACAGTCAAGTATTGGCTGACAAGTTTTGGAACAGCTTCCTACTCCACTATCTACCGTCTCTACAGACCCGCCAGAAACGGGTGAAAGAGAGAGACAATTTGACAGAAGGAACAGTCGTCATGATTATCGACCAGTCACTACCCCGAGCTATGTGGCCGGCTGGCCGCGTAAGCAAAGTGATCACCGGTGCCGACGGAAAGGTCCGAGCAGCCGAAGTGCTCGTCCAAGGACGGATCTACACCCGACCCGTGGCGAGGCTAATAGAACTGCCAAGGCTCCCCGATACTATCGATGACGACCATGACCCCATGACTTTGTGAACTGCCCGACCCCTCACAACAGACATTGAGTAGTGGACAGTGCGGTTAATCTGTCTCTGCTTAGCTAATTAGGTGGGACTAATTAGGGGGCGGCTGTTACAAAGGATCAGATTAAACCGAATATATATATTTATTGATTGATATATATTGCATAGTATTTGTATATCGTTTGATATCCCTTGTATATTCCTTGTACATATACACGGAATATCCCTTTAGCCTATTACAGACCATAATATTTCATTCTCCTATTGGACAGCGGTCCACAGGCGCCAGAGCCATGCCTCCGGAGTCAGGTTCAAAGTCACCGTCAAGACATGTCTGTGCATGCCCGGCCTTGCCCAGGGCTACGATACAGAAATGAGGTTGGCACTAGTTTGTTCACCTAACGTATAAATACGGCGCAGGTGAATACAGAAGCACTTAGTCAGAAGTCAAGAGTTACCCAATAAGTTGAAGCCTCACCCACGATACTCCGTGCGGTGAAGTATGGCCTGTTTGGCCCCAGAATAGAGCATTGAGACCGCGTGCGAATTAATAACTGAATTGTCAGAGTTTGGCGCTATACCGTCGAGTGCGACATATTTCTATTAAGTCAGTAATAGTCTATTTGTGTATAGTGTATCGTGCGGCTAAAGTTCTACAGTGACCAGCATCACCAACGCTTCCTCGTACCAGCTAGAGTGCTTATCCAGGCTGGGCTGCTTTCATGGCGCTTTCACCCGAGGAGACCTAGACGAGAACCGTGTGGACATGTACACTGGATTAATCTACCCGACGACTACATAGCCCTTTGTGGCTGGATTATATTTGTTTTGGTCCTGTGATTTATGGAGCGGAGAATCGCCGACGCTTACACGTGTTGGATTTACCCTGTGAGGAGCCAAGTCGAGTCGGCGCCTCAGAGAGCCTGAGGCCGGCTAGCTTTCTTCACTGTGGAGCTACAGTCTACGGAGAACAGCTGTATTCGTCTGTGGATCAAGAGGCTATTGCACCGTCTCCTGTACTTGGAGTCTCCTTAGTCATCGTTGACCAGACTCTCTACTACCGACAGATCCTCTACCCCTGCTGGCTTACAACCGGGGGGGACCCTTCCAGTATCTCCCGCTATATATTACTAGTGTACCATAGATATAATTCCCTAAGATTCAGGTTGTATAATTACCTCCTGCGTAACCAGAGAATGGACATTCATTATTGATTTGCCTACGCACATTCCTTTGCCTTATAAGCGCATCCAAAGTATAATAAGAGAAGTATATTATGTACCTTTTGCTGCAATAAATACTTAATTACCATTTGGTGTGGAACCGATTCATTGTGGGAAGTGTTCATTATATTTATATATCATGTACTGTATGGCCAGTAATTAAAGTACATAAAGCGGTAGTGGTTTAATGATACCATACTTATCAATACAGTCAGGGAATTGTACCCCTCAGTTACAATTGGTCCTTCGAGCCGGAGGGTAACTAGTGTAATATTAATATAGTGGTATTAATATTGACATGGCCTATGATGAACACTCCACAAAACGGTTCTCCTAAAGTAGATCGCCCGCAGCGTAGACGGCAGACACCTCAGTACTTAGAGGATTACGTTGCCAATATACTACCTAGCTTTCTACAGACGGTAAACGCGGAAAAAGTAGATAGTAAAATTATGTCCGACCCTATCGACCAGGCTACCCCGCCAATAGAGGCCCTAGTGGGTTCTAACGTAACTGACCAAGCTCACGGTAGGGACCAGGAGGGACCCGACATGACTTTACCCCCCGCCAAGACCGAAGAAGTAGTCCCCGGAGAGCTCCAGGATAAAGACAGCTCTCCAGGGATGGAACTCTACCCGCTACAAGAAGAGGAGAGCACCCCGGAGATGGATCCAGTCAGGGAATTGTACCCCTCAGTCACAATTACTTCTATATTTCTATATGTTTATTGAATCTTCTGATTACCAGTAGCAGCTAATCAAAATATATAATCCCTCCTATAGTTACACATACACATAGTCCTCATATCTCTCCTAGTTACTCATACAAGTAAAAAGAACTGAAGAAAATCTAAAGCATGTATTGCTTTTTGTATAAAGTTTATAAATTGCATGTCTTAGTTTTAACATACTGCAAAACATCTCCAGTGTTTGTGAAGATTAACAAGTTGAAAATAAAATGGAACACTGATGTAATGATTGTTTTAGTTTTTAACTGTTTATTACTTCTATATTTCTATTATCTATATCTAATTTTATTTAATCTTCTGATTACCAGTAGCAGCTAATCAAAATATATAATTGACTACTTTTTACAACGGGAGATAAACTAAACTGCAATAAATCAGAAATCATCATTATCGGTCCAAAATCCCTCACCAGCCACACCCAGGATTTCTCCCTAAATATTGATGGTTCCATTGTCACCCCCTCCACTCACGTCCGTAACCTTGGCATCATCCTGGACTCCACCCTTTCTTTCCTTCCCCATGTGAACCACATAACCAAAATGGCCTTCTACCACCTCCGGAACATTGCTTGTCTCCGCCCCTCCCTATCACTCTCCGCTGCTGAAACACTGGTTCATGCATTCATATCATCAAGACTGGATTACTGTAACAGCATCCTCTACGGCTCACCAAACACTATCCTCAATAAACTCCAATATGTCCAAAACTCTGCTGCCCGCATGCTCACCTCCACCCGTCGCTCTGATCACATCACCCCTGTCCTCCACGACCTTGGCTTCCAATCAAATACAGGATACAATTTAAAATACTACTCATCACATTTAAAGCCCTCAACAACCTTGCCCCTCCCTACCTGTCCGACCTCCTCCACCGTCACACGCCCACCCGTCGCCTTAGGTCTGCAGATGCCAACCTCCTAACACCTCCCACGACCAAGCTCCGGACCTGGGGCGACAGGGCCTTTGCTGCTGCTGCCCCCTCCCTC